>NC_069502.1:295665110-295965110 GCF_027579735.1 Bombina bombina | reverse complement strand
CATTTATCAAAGGGCTTGCGGACCTGATCCGACACTGCGGATCAGGTCCGCAAGACCTCGCTAAATGCGGAGAGCAATACGCTCTCCACATTTAACATTGCACCAGCAGCTCACAAGAGCTGCTGGTGCAACGCCGCCCCCTGCTGACTCGCGGCCAATCGGCCGCCAGCAGGGAGCTGTCAATCAACCCGATCGTATTCGATCGGGTTGATTTCCGGCGGTTCCTGTCCGCCTGCTCAGAGCAGGCGGACAGGGTTATGAAGCAGCGGTCTTTAGACCGCTGCTTCATAACTTGTGTTTCTGGCGAGTCTGAAGACTCGCCAGAAACACGGCCCTTCAAGCTCCATACGGAGCTTGATAAATGGGCCTGTATATGTCACTACATTGCAGAAAGGAAGATGAAATGGGGCAGAGAATTGTTTATTGCAAGTCTACAAAACCTATTGATTTATTGTAAAAGGTAAGTAAAAATATATCAAAAATAAATAATAGTGGTTTAATTTGGGAAAGGATAATGGAATCAATGGACATTTTATATTTTGCTTTCATTTACCAACACTTTAACTCTAGAGTTATTTAATTACATTGCATTTTTTTTACTAAACATAATTAAAATTTGTATATAAGAATCTCAAGCTTTCTTTTTTTGCATCTAAATTAGGGCATTGTAAAACAGCATACTGGCCTTTCTTTATTTTAAACATGGCTGGCTGCTCATAAGCTAATAAGTTATAATGTTTTTTTTATTTTATTTATCTCTGTGGAACAAATCACTATCCACCAATTAAAGTGTGGGGGTTATCCATAGCCAGTTATTAACCGTGTTACATCAAGTCTGTATTCAGACACAAAAGATATTTTTATTTTTTAACTTTACCTCATACCGCTTTCATACACATGGTAAAGGCATAATTTAAAACTTACTCTTTGAAGGGGGTTAATGTAGACTTTGGTATAAAAAAGTTGATCATCATCATTATCTTGCAAGTCCCACTGTTGTGCAATTTTATTAACATGTGATGTGTAGCCAATAAAACCTGCAATGCAAAAACATTGAGTTTAAAATATTTTAATTTCAAAATACTCAACAATAACAATGTCTGTATATTCCTTCAAATGGTAAAATAATAAGATAAACATTAACTTTTAGTCCCCAAACACATTCAGTGTAAAACCTTAATTTTTTTTTTATTGTACTCCTAGTACTGGGATAACAACAACATCTAAAAGCCACCATCAAAATGACTGCAGACGAATTGTGCTGGATAATAAGAAAGAGCTAGGAGCTATGGGCTGGTGTCAGCAACAAGGGCAAGGTTAGGGCAAATTCGAAGAATACAGTACATGTTATTTGGAGTGGGCATTTAAATAGACAGTAAACACTTCATGTAACTCCCTCTAATTATGGGTGCTGACATTTTTAATTTAGGTGTCACTGAAGGAATCTGAAGGAGAGTCTTTGCCCATATGCATACACATTGGCACTGGAAGGTTATGAAAGCCAGATTTCAACATGGCGGCACCCATGACTAGTAGGTAGGGTTGCCTCCTCAGCAATGTTTTTCTGGGCAATTATAAGTTATACATTTGTTAGAGTTAGGGTTGCCACCTTAGCCATATTTTCCTGGACACTTATGAGTAATACATGCTGCAGGGTGTGCAGATAGGAACACAAATTTCAACCCTGGAAAACACACAAATAGTGACACTGAACAGCACTATTCATGTTCCTCTCTGCACACCCTGCAGCATGTATAACTCATAAGTGTCCAGGAAAACATGGCTGAGGTGGCAACCCTATATAGAGTGTGCAGGGAGGAACGTATTGTGCTGTTCATCAGCACTATTCATGTGACATACAGAGGCACAATACATGTTCCGCCCTGCTTACCCTGCAGCATGTGTAACTTTATTATTATTATTATTATTATTATCAGGTATTTGTAAAGCTTTAACAGATTCCGCAGCGCTATAAACATAGGCGGTATACAAGATATCATTTATAGCGATCAAATGGGTAGAGGGCCCATACTGTTGTAGTCAGCTCTTATGAGGTTGATCTACAAACAGCTGGGCTCATAGGCTTACATGCTAAGGAGTTCAAGGGTATAGCAATGGAGTTAGAAAAGTTAATGTAGGTTGTATGCATCCCTGAACAGTAGAGTCTTTAGGGAGCGTTTGCCGCTTCAAAACTATGGGAGAGTCTTGTGGAGCGAGGCAGAGAGTTCCATAAGATGGGAGCCAGTCTGGAGAAGTCCTGTAAATGGGAGTGTGAGGAGGTAACAAGAGAGTAGGAGATCATGAGCAGAGTGAAGGGGACGGGAGGGAGAGTATCTGGAGACAAGGTCTGAGTGCAGTTGAGGGCTTTGTATGTCAGAGTCAGAATTTTGTGTTTAATACTGGAAGCAAGAGGAAGCCAGTGAAGAGATTGGCATAGAGGTGCAGCAGATGAAGAGCGACTTGTAAGGAAGATGAGCCTGGCAGAGGCATTCATTATGGATTGTAAAGGAGCAAGGCAGCAGCTAGGGAGACCAGAGAGGATGGAGTTGCAGTAGTCGAGGCAGGAAAGGATGAGAGAGTGGATTAAAATCTTAGTTGTGTCTTGTGCAAGGAAATGTCTAATTGTATAGACATTTAAATTAACTAATTTAAAGTAACTCATAAGTGTCCAGGAAAACATGGCCGAGGTGGCAACCCTACTAGTAGGCTTATTATACATCAGCTAAGCATAAGCTTTATGTAGTATTCTGTAAAGTTAGGTCAGAAATATATTTCTGATAATAACAGGAAAACTATTTTATTAAAAGAAAACCTACAATGGGCCGTTTAAAAGTTATAAAGTTGATCAGGTATTTTAAGAGTAAAGCTGTACTGATACAGGGTTAATATTTGGAATGCTGAAAACAAAACAGCCAGCTGAAGCATGTTAAATTGAATGAGGCAGCAGTAGAAACCACTGAGATTTAACTAGAGTCCTGGCGAAAAGGTCAGCCAGGCTGATTACAGGCTGAGAAGTTTTGAGATAAATGCATTCTGGTTTTTTTTATATATATATATGAAAAAAGAAGTTTGAGAAAGTTCCAGATTGTCTTAGTTTTTTGCCTAGAAATGTGGGAAGGTGGCAATCTAAAGAGATTGTAGCAGCTGAAAAGTGTATACTGCTGTAAACTATCCTATTGGTTTTCAAAACCTGCATTGTTGGTGCCATTATGTGGGACATTTCAAAGATGGAACAGGGCTGCTTAGTAAAAAAACAAAATACAATAATGTATTCATTGCTGTAAATACCACAGCTGTAAAGCATAACACAGACCACAATGTTAGCATGAAGCTGTTTAAGTCCCTCTCTTGTATAAAAAAATACAAAAGGTTCAATTAGCAGGATTGTTGTTTTTTTATTGAAGCCAAATATAAGAAAGAATGGATAAGAATGCACACATTTTAATTGAATGGATATGTTCATGGCTGATTGCTTCATAACAATTCTTACTTTGATCCAGCTGGGGCTTTATATATCTGGCTGTGACACTTTGTACTTATGTTTACTACAGTACATTTACAAGCAGAAATGTGTTCATATTTAAAGTGAACGTTAATCCTAGCGTTTCACAAACGCTAGGATTGACTATTGAAACAAATAAAGGGGACTTTCATTCATGAAGTATAAGATACTTCTTTTAGAAATCTCCTTTATTTGTCTCAACCGATCAGCGATTTGAGCTGCTAACAAATCCCAGGGCAAAATAAAAAATTCTGCACTAGTGTGGCTTTTTGAAACTGTGTAATTAAGAGGCAAATAAAAGACCCTTACCTCCTGAATTGAGAAAGCGTTTTCCACTCCGTACAACTGGGTATTTGTCAGCTAACCTCTTATCTGGCCATACTAATCCTTCTGCAGCAAAAACAACTTTGTGGTTTGTTTGTTGGAATTTTTTGAGAAGCTCTTCTGGACCACCAGAAAAAATGACATCATAGCTGGAAAGGAAAGGAAAATTTAGACAAGAGTATAAGGAGGATAAAGCAATTATTTTATTCAACATCATTCATTTGAAGACTTAGTTCAGTAATCATAATGATACATAGAAGTGCTCCTTAAAGGGACAGTATACACCAGTTTTTATATATCTGCATGTAATAGACACTACTTTAAAGAAGAATATGCACAGATACGGATCCAAAAAATCCAGTATAAAACCTTTCAAAAACTTCCTTAGAAGCGCCCAGTTTACCACTGGTAATGAGGTTAGGCTAGGACACCCAGTGAAAGGGGCTGGGAAAGCAGAAAGTGGCAACCCCCCCCCCCCAGCATATGAAAAGACAGATTACACAAAAAAAAACAACTGGAGTTTGTAAACGTGCATGTACATCTGATATTTTGGGGCTTGGTTAGGAGTCTGAAAATGTTATAAAAAAATAAGCAAAACTATGCATTGTTACAAAAACACCCACAGATGAGCTGTATAAATGTATAATCTATAAAACATTTATGCAAAGAAAAATCTATTGTACAATGTCTATTTAAAGGGATAGGAAAATCAAAATTAAACTTGCATGATTCAGATAGAGCATGTCATTTTAAGACACTTTTAAATTGACTTCTATTTTCAAATGTGCTTCGTTCTCTTAGTATCCCTTGTTAAAAAAATGAATACGCACATATCCTACACTAGTGGGAGCTGCTGCTAATTGGTACCCGCACACATTTGTCTCTTGTGATTGGATAAATAGATATTTTCAGCTTCCTGTCAGTAGTGCAATGCAGTCCCTTCAGCAATAGATAACAAGAGAATGGAGAATATTTCATAATACAATAAAATTGGAAAGTTGTTTAAAATTGTATGTTCTATCTGAATCATAAAATAAAAATTTTGGGGGGCGTGTCCAAGCAGCTACCATGGCCGGTCACATAATCTGAGACTGCAGAAGAGAACTACTCAATCTACTATATAACTATTGGGATTTCATAGAATCTTCCATATCTACTACTATATGTCGATATCTCATCTCCTGCTGCACAGAAATATACAGCAGCTCTGAAGTTTTTCCAACCCTTTCACCTTAAATCAGACCGTTAGCCAGACGACGTCCTCCTTAGCACATTTACCATCTTTCCCCCCTCCACGGTTCTGTGGGTTACGCTATAAACGAGCAAGCAAATAACGAACTGCAGACTTCTTCTACACAGATCGAGCTATGAAGGACATGGACATCTCATTACTGTCACTCTTAAAAGATTTTAGTGACTCAATGGACCGGCACTTCGCCCAGCTATCATGGCACATTACGGATTGTTTTGGGCATAATCACAAGCCTGAGGATGACAATCTGAGTATACACACTCCAGCTGCTAAGAGTCTGAAGCCTCAACGCACCTGCAAGCTGCAGACAGTGATGGGCCTGACACCACGGGACACAGACATGCTAGAGGGCCTCGCCCGGGCTGGTTGTGGGAGCTCCGCCCCTCTTGCTCCGAGTGAGGGACATAAACAAGTCACAGTGGTGGGCCCTGAGAGATTCTGGAACTACAGGGATGAGATCCGATCTCAGCTCCCAGTAGATGATAGGTTGCAAACAGTAAAATTTGGAACCGAATCTGAGCATCAACATGGGCTGACACTACTATTATCCAAGCGGCTACTGTGGGGTCACGAACTTTGCAGCACGTCACTGCCTCCTGGTCAATGTTTTTGCAAACGAAAACCACCATACTCATGCAGATCACGCTGCTCCCAAGGCAACCAAACAACCCTGAGGTCTGGAGTGGGGTAATCTGACTCTTAACAGAAATACTAATGCTAATTCACACCATTTCATATTGCCCATAGGAGACTTTTTCATCGTTAAATGTTTACTCCTGAGATAGCCTCTCTAATCTAACTAAAAACTGAGACTCCTTAACACATGCCTTCTATTCCCTATTTGTTCTGTTAGTAATGGTTTGCAAAAGTGTATATATATGTTTGAATTATACTCACCCTAGTTTAAGGCTATGTGAAACGCTTAATGTGAATATTTTATGCTTTAGGTACTGATTAACTATGTTCATGTAGAGTATTCTCTTCAGATATCCCCATAGTCCCTTCTCTACTAATTCTATACCGCATACAGCACCTATTTTTTTGAAGTCATTGCCGATATAGCTGGTGTACTTATGTCTACCTTGTTCTGTTTGCTATGTGGGGGACCCCTTACTAACTATTCTCAGATAAACCCTTGATAAAAATGGAAACAGCCCATCTACATTCTGTTCTCCCTCTCCATAACAGTAACATTTTGGTTTTGAGTATAAGTAGTACACATAAGTCAGACCCGCCGTCGGCGGCCGAGATGGCGGATTATGTCTGGTCTTATCTCAATATTTATCAAAGGTTCAGAGTAAAGTGTTATCCTCCTCAGTGGGCTCAGACTATTCGGGGGATAATGTTTTAAATTATCACATGAGAATGCGGAAGCTGAGTTTGCATTGATTTTGTCATATTTTAGGCATTATATATCGTACGCTATACTCTTCCGATTCACCTACAAATATAGACATAGATACCCACGAGCATTGACATATTGAGCATATTACAAATATATTTTAGTTTTGGCCACGGATGACATCCCATCAATTTGTTTCTATTCAAACCCTAAATATAGAGAAAATAACTCATTGTGTAAACCATTTACAAATCTAAACAAGTCAGAAGACTTGCTTTAAACCCAGAAACTCTCTGACTACACTGTTTCCAATGCAGCAAAGGAATCTGGGTAAGATATGCAAATGAGGTTCACAATGACTCACCTTTTTACTTTAAGCCTGCTTTTTAAGACAGAATTCCCTTTATGCCATAGCACTGTGCTATGGCATAAAAGGAAGTCTGTCTTAAAAAGCAGTGCATGAAAATCATGGAATGGTGCTCAATAAATTGGCTTTCTACAAGTGGCAGTGTTGCTGTTCTTCCTATGCAAGTACTAAAGCATTTGAGA
Organism: Bombina bombina; assembly: GCF_027579735.1. NCBI lineage: Eukaryota > Metazoa > Chordata > Amphibia > Anura > Bombinatoridae > Bombina > Bombina bombina. Next base: position 295,958,141 of record NC_069502.1, on the reverse strand, counting down.
TACACAAGAAGAGAGGTTACATGTTTAAGATTAAAGAAAAAATGTGTTTCCCTTTTAAAAAAGTGATGAGGGTGATAATGATGCACACAAAACCACCATTTTTAAAGGGACATGAAAGCCAAAAAAATTATAACATGATTCAAACACAGCATGGGAATTTAAACAACTTTTCAAAGTACTTCTATTATCAAATGTGCTTCTTTCTCTTGGTATCCTTTGTTGAAGGAGCAGCAATGCACTACTGGGAGCTAGCTAAACACATCTGGTGAACCAATGAAAAGAGGTATTTTGTGCAGTCAATAATCTGCAGCTAGCTCCTTGTAATGCTCTTGATCCTACCTAGGTATGCTTTACAACTAAGAATACCAAAATAATTAAACCAATTAGATAATAGAAGTAAATTTGAACATTGTTTAAATCACATATTCTGTCTAAATCATGAAAGAAAAATGTGTTTCATGTATCTTTAAGGTAAAGAGTGCATATGTAGCATGACAATATCATTTCAAAACCGCAATAAGACAACATAACAGTGTATAGGGACCTGCTTGTTAGTTAACTTCTGCATGTACTGTATCTTTAAGCAAATTATTTTCATAAATAGGAGGGTTTATAGTCTTACATATCAGATTGCCTACAAAATATTTTATACTACATCTTACATACTAAAACTTGAAGCATCTCACATAGAGGTATCAAAGTAATTCTATACTACAGATCATAGTACGAGGAAACTTCTGTAGATGACAAGACTAAAACAGTGGAGCCTGTAGGTATTACATGCTTAGAGAATTCAATAAGACCTGTGAGAGAAATGCAGACACGCCCAAGGAACTCTCCTATTTAGTCCACTCCCCAAAGCCACAAGGCTCATTTTACAACAGAAAACAAGTACTTACATTTAGTAATCTTTGTTACAATTTGAACTTAATATTTTGACAATGTAATGTAAACAGCTGGGGTAGATTGCGTGAGCACAGTGTTATCTATATGACACACATGAACTAACACCCTCTAGTGGTGAAAAACTGTCAAAATGCCCTGAGAGAAGAGGCGGCCTTTAAGGGCTTAGAAATTAGCATATGAACCTCCTAGGTTTAGCTTTCAACTAAGAATACCAAGAGAACAAAGCAAAATTGGTGCTAAAAGTAAATTGGAAATTGTTTAAAATTACGTATCTGAATCATGAAAGTTTATTTGGGACTAGACTGTCCCTTTAATAGTGTTTACCCTCCCTTTAAAGGGACACTAAAGTCAAAATTAAAAACTTTCATGATTCAGATAAAGCATGCAGTTTTAAACAACTTTCCAATTTAGTTCCATTAACAAAATGTGCACAGTTTTTTATATTTACACGTTTTGAGTCACCAGATCCTACTGAGCATGTGCTGAACATAAGTATATGCATTTGTGATTAGCTAATGACTGTCACATGATACAGAAGGAGTGGAAATAGACATAACTTTGAAAACTGTCAAAAGAAAACTTCTACTATCCAGTGTAGCGGATTATGTCCGCCGCACATCAATAAATGTAGACAGTATACGCTTTCAGGATTTATCATTTCACAAACATTTCTAGTGAAATGCTTGTGCAATGCCGCCCCCTGCACATTTGAGGCCAATCGGCCGCTAGCAGGGGGTGTCAATCAACCCAATTGCATCCAATTGAGCTAATTGTGGTCCACCGCCTCAGAGGTGGCGGACGAGTTAAGGAGCAGTGGTCTTGCGACTGCTGCTTCTTAACTTCCGTTTCAGGTGGACCTGAAGCGGAGTGGGTTGAATGCAGCATCCGCTACTTCATAAATCGACCCCTAAGTGCTATTGCATTGTCTTTGTATCAAGCATTTGTTGATTACGCAAATCTATTGTATTTATTGGTCCTTTAAAATAATGTGCTGCAGCATTAAAGGGACATGAAACCCAACATTTTTCTTTCATGATTCAGATAGAGAATACAATTTTAATCAACTTTCCAGTTTACTTCTATTATTTAATTTGCTTCCTTCTCTTGTTATTCTTTGCTGAAAGGTTTATCTAGGCAAGCTCAGGAGCAGCAGAGAACCTATGTTCTAGCTGTTGATTGGTGGCTGCATATATATATATATATATATATATATATATATATATATATATATATATATATATATATATATATATATATATATATATATATTGATTGTCATTGGCTCATCCATGTGTTCAGTTAGAAACCATTAGTGCAATGCTGCTCCTTCAACAAATGATACCAAAATAATGAAACAGGTTAGATAATAGAAATTAGAAAGTTGTTTAAAAATGTATTCTCTATCTGAATCATGAAAGAAATAATTTGGGTTTCATGTACCTTTAAGTACTTTTTTCCAGACTAAATTCACTTCTCCATGGACAGATTCAAAATAACAAAAATAACGTATTGCAGGAATTAGATGCTACAACTTTAGTTTCATGGTTTCTTTTTATCAAAATTTACCCCTACATTTTCCCCTAGAGTTTACAAATAATTATCCTATTTGCTGGTTGTATTATTTTACACACCATTGTTATAGATATATGTGAGTGATCACACCATTTTTTTTTTCATGAATTTCATTTTTCTGAGTTACTGCTAGCTAAAAACAAACAAGAGACTAGAAAGTAATAATGTTTACACAATCGGGTCTTCTAAAGGCAACACTGCAAATCTTAGCAGATATAAACCAGATTCTGTGTATTTCCATCCTGCTGAGTGTACTTAGTCTTAAAATGTTCAGACAACAGAAGACTCATATTAATTCTGAATGTTTTATTAATTCTGCATTATTTGCTATTATTTGTTCAAAGAGTATATTACAATTACAATCAAAAATATACATTGCTATGAAATGACCAATAGACAACACAAAATCAATGAAGTGTGAAATGCCACCTAACTGTTTCTAGTTTTATTAAAATGGGGGGGAAAAAGACATGTTACAAAGGTAAGCAGACCCAATACCTTAATAATAGATGGTTTACATGACAAAAGCTTCAAGTACAGCTTAACAATCACTTTCAGCTATTAACCTCTTAAGGACATATGACAGAATTTTTCCGTCATAAAACAATTGAGCAAACTGAAAGCTGTGTCCTTAAAGGGTTAACAGAAGATCTCAAGCTGCATGTTTCACAGTGGCAAAAAGAAAACCATTCCTAAGAGGGCAAAATAAGAAAAAGAAACTTGCTTGGGACATGAAGCATTGCTAATGGACTACTACAATTGATAGAAGGTCTTATAGACAGATAAATCAAAATCATTGGTTCATCACACAGGTGTTTTGTAAAGCGTTGAATAGGTAAAAAGAGGATTTCTCATTGCGTGACACCAACTGTCAAACATGGAGGAGAAATCATGGTGGTCTGGGCTCTTTGGCTGAATCCATAGTTAGTGATTTGCACAGAGTAAATGAAACCCTGAACCAAAAAGATGCAGTATTTAGTAGCACCATGAAATACCCTCTGTTATATACCTAGGGCTAGATTACAAGAAGTCTGCTAATTAAAGCACATACCATAACCAGTTTCGCTTGACCGCGCTACTATTAGTGCGCCGCATAGATATTGCAAGTCCATAGTAAAGTGTGCAAACCAGAGAATTATTAGCATCCCTGATTTCGCTCGTGCGCAGCCTATACTTCCAATGGATACATCAACCTCGCTAATTTGCGCTGGTATTACAATTTGAGACCTGTAGTAAACTGTAAGGGTTAAAAAAAGTGGCATAGAACACAACAAATACATATTAACAAAAAATTATTACACACATTAATAAAAATAAATATAATTTAAATATTAATAAAAAGGTTTTATTAGGGTTAAAATAGATATGGTTTATGGATATATATATATATATATATATATATATATATATATATGTATATATATATATATAGATAGATAGATAGATATGTAAGTATATTTATATATGCGTGTAAATTATATGTGTAAATATGTAGTGCACACATACATACATATACACATAAACACATAAATACACATATATACAATTACATACACAAATACAGTATATACTTTTGAGCCCTTTGCAGTCAATTACCTTGAAACATGCAATATCATTTTTATTCAGTTTTAATGTGCTTTAAATATAAATATTTTAAATTACAATGTTCTTCAAATAGAAAAACAATGTCTTTTTCATTTAATATGTATGTATATATATATATATATATATATATATATATATATATATATATATATATATATATATATATATATTTATGTATATACCTGTATATATTTTTATATATAAATATATATATATATATATATATATATATATATATATATATATATATACATATATTTATTTATTTTTAAAATAAATACAACATTTTAAATATTCATAGCTACCTTCGGCTTTAACACAGTTGGTCTAATGCGGTATCAAGTTAGCGCGCAATCATTAAGTGTTAGGTTTTTGGGGTTTTTAACAGCGCGCTCCAAGGTCCTGTAGTTAGCATTCATCGGCTAACCCAGCTGCATTAAAATTTTACTTTGATTGCTGTTAGCACGTCACTTGTAATCTAAACCCTAGTGGGTTAGGGGTTCATCCTACAAGAAAATAATGGCCCAAAACATAACTCCAGGCTATGTCACAGCTACTAAAGAAGAAAAGAAAAAGACAGTAGGCTTAACATCATAGAATGGCCAAGCAAAGTGTACAGATTTAAAACCCACTGGGCTGGTTTGGGATGGAATGAACAGAAGGGTGAAAGCAAAACAACCTACACGTACAACACATGTGTTGGAGCTTCTGCAACAGTGTCTGAAGAATATTTGAATTCAGTTGTATAAAGAATGCCCCAGGTGTGTTCAGCTTTTATACCTGCAACAGGTGGCTACTTTGGTGAGTTAAAAAATTAAATTAAATTTTGTTAAAATAATTCTATTATTTATTTCATCTCCAGTTGTGCATTTTTCTACGCTTCAAAGTACATAGAGAAATTAAACTGCATATATTGGAATACAAACTGTAAAAATGTAGGTGTTCTTAAAGGGACAGTCAACACCAGAATTTTTGTTGTTTAAAAAGATAGATAATCCCTTTATTACCCATTCCCCAGTTTTGCAAAACCAACACAGTTATATTAATACACTTTTTACTGCTGTGACTAGCTTGTATCTAAGCATCTCCTGACTGCCCCTAATCACATGACTTTTAGTTATTATCTATTGACATTTTAGCCAATTAGTGCAGTGTCTGCCACAACCCACGGGCGTGATCACAATTCTATCTATATGGTTTACCTGAACTACTCTCCCCTGTTGTGAAAAGCAAATACAAAGCATGTGATTAGAGGCGGCCTTCAAGGGCTTAGAAATTATCATATGAGCCTTTCTAGGTTTAGCTTTCAACTAGAATACCAAGAGAACAAAGCAAAATTGTTGATAAAAGTAAATTGGAAAGTTGTTTAAAATTACATGCCCTATTTGAAAAATAAAAGTTTTTTTTGGCCTTGACTGTCCCTTTAAAATTCAGTGCGTCTATTTATGTATGTTTATATATAAAGTAGTCCCACCGTATCCATGGTTATACGTTCCAAGACCTACCGCAGAAACCCAAAACCATGGATAGTAGTGAAACCTATATACCATACATCTTAGGCTTCTCTTAGACTTTCAAGAACTGCCAACATCACTACTTTTGCACTTTGGGGCCATTAATAAGCTATATGAAGGGTTGTTTACACATTAACACTGCAAAAATGTTGCAACAAATGTGGACAGTGAAAAAGCTAGAGGCTAACTGGATGCCAGTAAAGTGGGCCAGTGTGGGTACCGAGGACAAAGATAGATGAGTCATGTATTTTCCATTTAATATTGTTGGGCCGCTGTAAACCACAGATAACTTTAAACCACAGAAACTGAATCCCCGGATATGGGGGTTCTACTGTGTGTGTGTGTGTGTATATATATATATATATATATATATATATATATATATATATATATATATATATGTACATACACATTATATATTTTTCTAGCCTGCCAGAGATTAACATGTCCCAAGATGTACAGACTTCTTCTAATTAATACATTACTTAAAGGGACACTGTACCCCAATTTTTTCTTTTGTAATTCAAAAAGAGCATGCAATTTTAAGCAACTTTCTAATATACTCCTATTATCAATTTTTCTTCGTTCTCTTGCTATCATTATTTGAAAAAGAAGGCATCTAAGCTTTTTTTTGGTTTCAGTACTCTGGATAGCACTTTTTTATTGGTGGATGAATTTATCCACCAATCAGCAAGGACAACCCAGGTTGTTCACCAAACATGTGCCGGCATCTAAACTTACATTCTTGCATTTCAAATAAAGATACCAAGAGAATGAAGAAAATTTGATAATAGGAGTAAATTAGAAAGTTGCTTAAAATTTCCTGCTCAATCTGAATCACGAAAGAAATTTTTTGGGTACAGTGTCCCTTTAACACGTATTGCAATTTAATATGGATAAATATATGTATCTTTATTCCTCATTATTTGGGAGAACTCATTTATAATAATGATTTTAAATAATTGTACATCCGTTTCTAAGGGCCCCAGAGACCAATAATAAAAAAATTATCAATTTTTTTTGTGTTACTAAAGTATATAATTATTATCCAAATTTCATATTGCAGATTGTTTTATAATTGTTTTATATTAAAGAAATGTTCCTTAGTACATTTATGAATGCATTACACATAGTATAAAAGTAACATTTCTACTAAGTCAATGATTTATTTCTAAACATATTTTCTTGTCTCTAAACTACTTCATTTTGACATATACATTTATTGTTTTATTTTTTATATTTTATACAATTATTGCAATTGATTCCTCTATATATGAGAATGATCGTTATTTATATATTGTGTTTTATTAGTAAATATGTTTGCTAATTGTATTCTCATTGTTGCATTAGTCTAGTGTACTATAAGCTTGCCATCCAATGATTTGCCATTATTATTGATTTATGATTGCTGATTGGATTTTCCTATAAATATATTATTAGTTCACTATTGTTATTAATTGAACGTTTGCCAATAATTTATGGTTTATACTAATTTTACGTTGGGGGCACATGCAAAATATTTTATTCAGTGCAGTTTTATGATTATCAATAGTGCTAGTTTATGTGTTTATTCTAAATTGTTGGGGGAAATGCCATTACACATTATCCCCGTCTTGTAGGGAGCAAATAACCTGACATTTCATCTGTTGGCACTCTACAAATAACCGATAATAATAAATAATAATAATTTCGCCTAGACCTCAACAGAAGAGATTAGATTAAAAAAATGTTTTATTTTGCTTTGGGTTTTTTTTTTTTAAAGGGAAGTGTTAAGTTTAAATATCAGAAAACACATTACTTTATAGAGATTAAAACTTTACACATATCTTCAATATTTATGCAACTAAGATGTTTTAAAACTACATCTGCATATTATTCTCAGGCTAAAGTTTGCTTTGAATACATAATTTCCTCTTGCATTTTTTTGTGTTTAATGACCCTTTCAAAAGGAAATTGGACAACAAAACAGCTTTAAAATATATTTAAAGCATTGACTTAATTCTTAATTTTTTAAATACATTACTCCTATAAATATTTAAAACTTGTTTATATTTTGATGCACAACTAATACTGGCCAGCCCTAACTTTGGCCTAGATTTAGAGTTCGGCGGTAGCCGTCAAAACCAGCGTTAGAGGCTCCTAACGCTGGTTTTGGCCGCCCGCTGGTATTTGGAGTCAGTGATTAAAGGGTCTAACGCTCACTTTTCAGCCGCGACTTTTCCATACCGCAGATCCCCCTACGCCATTTGCGTAGCCTATCTTTTCAATGGGATCTTTCTAACGCCGGTATTTAGAGTCGTTTCTGCAGTGAGCGTTAGAGCTCTAACGACAAGATTCCAGCCGCCTGAAAAAAGCAGGAGTTAAGAGCTTTCTGGCTAACGCCGGTTCATAAAGCTCTTAACTACTGTACCCTAAACTACACTAACACCCATAAACTACCTATGTACCCCTAAACCGAGGTCCCCCCACATCGCCGCCACTCGATTAAAATTTTTAACCCCTAATCTGCCGACCGCCACCTACGTTATACTTATGTACCCCTAATCTGCTGCCCCTAACCCCGCCGACCCCTATATTATATTTATTAACCCCTAACTTGCCCCCCACAACGTCGCCGCAAGCTACTTAAAATAATTAACCCCTAATCTTCCGCCCGCAAATCGCCGCCACCTACGTTATCCCTATGTACCCCTAATCTTCTGCCCCTAACATCGCCGACCCCTATGTTATATTTATTAACCCCTAATCTGCCCCCCACAACGTCGCCGACACCTACCTACACTTATTAACCCCTAATCTGCCGAGCGGACCTGAGCGCTACTATAATAAAGTTATTAACCCCTAATCCGCCTCACTAACCCTATCATAAATAGTATTAACCCCTAATCTGCCCTCCCTAACATCGCCGACACCTACCTTCAATTATTAACCCCTAATCTGCCGACCGGAGCTCACCGCTATTCTAATAAATGTATTAACCCCTAAAGCTAAGTCTAACCCTAACACTAACACCCCCCTAAGTTAAATATAATTTTTATCTAACGAAATAAATTAACTCTTATTAAATAAATGATTCCTATTTAAAGCTAAATACTTACCTGTAAAATAAATCCTAATATAGCTACAATATAAATTACATTTATATTATAGCTATTTTAGGATTAATATTTATTTTACAGGCAACTTTGTATTTATTTTAACCAGGTACAATAGCTATTAAATAGTTAAGAACTATTTAATAGTTACCTAGTTAAAATAATTACAAATTTACCTGTAAAATAAATCCTAACCTAAGATATAATTAAACCTAACACTACCCTATCAATAAAATAATTAAATAAACTACCTACAATTACCTACAATTAACCTAACACTACACTATCAATAAATTAATTAAACACAATTGCTACAAATAAATACAATTAAATAAACTATCTAAAGTACAAAAAATAAAAAAGAACTAAGTTACAGAAAATAAAAAAATATTTACAAACATAAGAAAAATATTACAACAATTTTAAACTAATTACACCTACTCTAAGCCCCCTAATAAAATAACAAAGACCCCCAAAATAAAAAATTCCCTACCCTATTCTAAATTTAAAAAGTTACAAGCTCTTTTACCTTACCAGCCCTGAACAGGGCCCTTTGCGGGGCATGCCCCAAGAATTTCAGCTCTTTTGCCTGTAAAAGAAAACAAACAATACCCCCCCCCCCCAACATTACAACCCACCACCCACATACCCCTAATCTAACCCAAACCCCCCTTAAATAAACCTAACACTAAGCCCCTGATGATCTTCCTACCTTGTCTTCACCATGCCAGGTTCACCGATCCGTCCTGGCTCCAAGATCTTCATCCAACCCAAGCGGGGGTTGGCGATCCATAATCCGGTGCTCCAAAGTCTTCCTCCTATCCGGCAAGAAGAGGACATCCGGACCGGCAAACATCTTCTCCAAGCGGCATCTTCTATGTTCTTCCATCCGATGACGACCGGCTCCATCTTGAAGACCTCCAGCGCGGATCCATCCTCTTCTTCCGACGACTAGACGACGAATGACGGTTCCTTTAAGGGACGTCATCCAAGATGGCGTCCCTCGAATTCCGATTGGCTGATAGGATTCTATCAGCCAATCGGAATTAAGGTAGGAATTTTCTGATTGGCTGATGGAATCAGCCAATCAGAATCAAGTTCAATCCGATTGGCTGATCCAATCAGCCAATCAGATTGAGCTCGCATTCTATTGGCTGTTCCGATCAGCCAATACAATGCGAGCTCAATCTGATTGGCTGATTGGATCAGCCAATCGGATTGAACTTGATTCTGATTGGCTGATTCCATCAGCCAATCAGAAAATTCCTACCTTAATTCCGATTGGCTGATAGAATCCTATCAGCCAATCGGAATTCGAGGGACGCCATCTTGGATGACGTCCCTTAAAGGAACCGTCATTCGTCGTCTAGTCGTCGGAAGAAGAGGATGGATCCGCGCTGGAGGTCTTCAAGATGGAGCCGGTCGTCATCGGATGGAAGAACATAGAAGATGCCGCTTGGAGAAGATGTTTGCCGGTCCGGATGTCCTCTTCTTGCCGGATAGGAGGAAGACTTTGGAGCACCGGATTATGGATCGCCAACCCCCGCTTGGGTTGGATGAAGATCTTGGAGCCAGGACGGATCGGTGAACCTGGCATGGTGAAGACAAGGTAGGAAGATCATCAGGGGCTTAGTGTTAGGTTTATTTAAGGGGGGTTTGGGTTAGATTAGGGGTATGTGGGTGGTGGGTTGTAATGTTGGGGGGGGGGGTATTGTATGTTTTTTTTTACAGGCAAAAGAGCTGAAATTCTTGGGGCATGCCCCGCAAAGGGCCCTGTTCAGGGCTGGTAAGGTAAAAGAGCTTGTAATTTTTGTATTTTAGAATAGGGTAGGGAATTTTTTATTTTGGGGGTCTTTGTTATTTTATTAGGGGGCTTAGAGTAGGTGTAATTAGTTTAAAATTGTTGTAATATTTTTCTTATGTTTGTAAATATTTTTTTATTTTCTGTAACTTAGTTCTTTTTTATTTTTTGTACTTTAGATAGTTTATTTAATTGTATTTATTTGTAGCAATTGTGTTTAATTAATTTATTGATAGTGTAGTGTTAGGTTAATTGTAGGTAATTGTAGGTAGTTTATTTAATTATTTTATTGATAGGGTAGTGTTAGGTTTAATTATAACTTAGGTTAGGATTTATTTTACAGGTAAATTTGTAATTATTTTAACTAGGTAACTATTAAATAGTTCTTAACTATTTAATAGCTATTGTACCTGGTTAAAATAAATACAAAGTTACCTGTAAAATAAATATTAATCCTAAAATAGCTATAATATAAATGTAATTTATATTGTAGCTATATTAGGATTTATTTTACAGGTAAGTATTTAGCTTTAAATAGGAATCATTTATTTAATAAGAGTTAATTTATTTCGTTAGATAAAAATTATATTTAACTTAGGGGGGTGTTAGTGTTAGGGTTAGACTTAGCTTTAGGGGTTAATACATTTATTAGAATAGCGGTGAGCTCCGGTCGGCAGATTAGGGGTTAATAATTGAAGGTAGGTGTCGGCGATGTTAGGGAGGGCAGATTAGGGGTTAATACTATTTATGATAGGGTTAGTGAGGCGGATTAGGGGTTAATAACTTTATTATAGTAGCGCTCAGGTCCGGTCGGCAGATTAGGGGTTAATAAGTGTAGGTAGGTGTCGGCGACGTTGTGGGGGGCAGATTAGGGGTTAATAAATATAACATAGGGGTCGGCGATGTTAGGGGCAGCAGATTAGGGGTACATAGGGATAACGTAGGTGGCGGCGGTTTACGGAGCGGCAGATTAGGGGTTAAAAGTGTAATGCAGGGGTCAGCGATAGCGGGGGGCGGCAGATTAGGGGTTAATAAGTGTAAGGCTAGGGGTGTTTAGACTCGGGGTACATGTTAGAGTGTTAGGTGCAGACGTAGGAAGTGTTTCCCCATAGGAAACAATGGGGCTGCGTTAGGAGCTGAACGCTGCTTTTTTGCAGGTGTTAGGTTTTTTTTCAGCTCAAACAGCCCCATTGTTTCCTATGGGAGAATCGTGCACGAGCACGTTTTTGAGGCCGGCCGCGTCCGTAAGCAACTCTGGTATCGAGAGTTGTATTTGCGGTAAAAATGCTCTACGCTCCTTTTTTGGAGCCTAACGCAGCATTTGTTTGAACTCTCGATACCAGAGTTAAATTTATGGTGCGGCCAGAAAAAAACCCGCGGAGCGTTAACAGCCCTTTTACCGCCGAACTCTAAATCTAGCCGTTTCACTTTTCTTTTTTTTTCACAGTAGAGTCACCCAACTAATCATAAGCCATAATGCCTATTTATATCTTTTAGACAAAAAATCTGGAAAAGTGAAGACATTCAAAACCAAAGGCAGATCCCAAGGAGGAGCAAGAGTATTGAAGAGGTTCCTATGAGGAGGTTCAATTCTCATCAATGCCTATAATAACTGAATTATTATTAAGAAAGACTCCACCTATTTACTTGCAGAATCATCTATATTAAAAGGACACTGAACCCAGTGTTTTTCTTTTGTGATTCAGATAGAGAATGCAATTTTAAACAACTTTCTATTTTACTCTATTATCAATTTTTCTTCGTTCTCTTGCTTTCTTCCTTTATTTGAAAAAGAAGGCATCTAAGCTATTTTTTTGGTTCAGAACCATGGAAAACACTTGTTTATTGGTAAACAACACAGTGTGTTCACCAAAAATGGGCCGGCATCTAAACTTACATTCTTGCATTTCAAATAAAGATACCAAGAGAATGAAAAGAATTTGATAATAGAAGTAAATTAGAAAGTTGCTTAAAATGCCATGCTCTACCTGAATCACGATAGAAAAAAATTAAGTTCAGTGTCCTTTTAACTTGTGAAATCCACTATAAAGTGTAAATATTTGTTACAAACACCCTGAGGTGTTAAATCAAGGATGTCCACCCTAAGACACCAGATCCACAATACAGCACTAAAGTTCTAATTAACCTGCCCCAAGTTCTCCCCACCTCTCCTAATCTACATTACACAAAGTGATTCTCTTCTATGCTAATAGATCATTTCTGTCCTTGTGTTAACCCAGTGTATACATGTTTCTGGTTATATAAGTATAAATAGGTTAAGTAGGTTTGGTAAATATCTTGCCTATGAACTATTGCCATGAGTTTTATACTAACTTATATCTGCTTCAGTTAACAGAGTTGCTCAAATTTGTTCACTACCCTGTGAGTAAATAAAAAAAGTTGTTGATTTTTTAAAACTGTGTCATCATATTTTTTGCTAGTGAGATACAGTGTTGACAACTTGCATGATAGTCCCTATGTTTATCTGCTAACTTTTGATACACTGTTCAAAATTATTTCTCCAGGTTCAATAGTTTATCATAAGATACACTATGTGCTTAAGTTTTATTTGAACAAAAAATACAAGTACGAGTTTAAATCATAACAACTAAAACTCTTATGTAATTATGTAACCTTGAACAATATTTTTTACAACCAAATAAAAATATGCCCCAAGAGGCATAAAAACAATGTACTGTAATGATACTGTGCACTTGGTATGCCAAGCAGTATACGGAAATCATGTTAACATTTCTAGACAGTGAAGTATGTTATTAAATTTCATTAAAGCTGTGATGAGATTCTGTCTCAAATCTATAGCCAAATAACCTTCTTACTCCGTGCTTCTGTTTCACCTGACAAAAAAGTAACAGCAGATGAGGGGAAAAAATCGCTGTCCATCACATCTAACAATGGCACAAATCATATACAGATTTTACAATATAAAATAGGATGTAACATGCTATATTATGCTTTCATGCAGGTATGTGATCTTCAAATGCTTATGTAGTACATGACAAATGGCTATGTTCTAAAAAGCGTGATGTCTGAAATATTACAAATCTCTTGCAGCCAATAAAAAACATAGATTGTGTTTTTACTAATAACCAAAAGGCACTTTTAATGTATCTTTAAAGGGACTTAAAAAATAAAATAAAACTCATTGTGCAGGAATCCTAGCCTTGTTTGGTGGTCATTGTGCAACTAAGCTCATAACCGTTTGCACCTTAACAAATAATGTTATTTTTCCCAGCTGTCCTGTAACTCACTGTCATGCAATCTGATTTACAACCGTTGGTAACTCAAGGGCTAAGTTTTTTGCACCTAAGATCATATTTTCACTCTACAAACAAATGATAATAATAGCACATTTCTCTTTATATATATATGGCGTAAAAAGAAATAGACTCAAATTCCTGAAAGTATGCTCTATAGAACTCTTTATTTAAAAAAAGTAAAAAAAAAAAATCTGTAGTCATTTAAATTAAAGAAGGCAGAGATGTCTTGAATCATTTCTTTGATTTATCTTAATCTTTGTATTTCATAGGCATACAATTACACAAAAAAATAAAAAAAATTGCAATTTTATGTTAAATATTAAAATATGCATGTCCTAGTTTTGTGAGGTAAACTCCTACAAAATCCTTCTGACTAGTCTGCAATCTGCCCTCTCCCTGATCCAGATTGAATTCCTCAGAATCACATTGCTTTTGTCTTCATACACTGAATCCCTAACATAAACATCTCATGATTCCTTCAACAAAATATATGTGCTATTTTTCCCCCCCAAAGAAGTGATACATGATAGATTGGTGTGTGGAAATGTGAGAAGATTTTCCAGTGAAGCAAAAAGGAACTCCCACGAGAACAGAAATGTTTAGATTTTCTTTAATCCAAACATTTGTTTCACATGCATTTAATTTACATGTGTCTATTATATAAATGACATCTGTTTCTGAAAGATCTTTTAAAGACAATTAATTGAATAGGGTGACCAAATATAATAGACTGCTAGTAAGTAATCTAAAGTCATTTCTTAAATGACAATCCAAAAACATTTAGCTGAACCCTATACCACTTCTGGATGCTAGAATAACAGTCTCCCTTTGGTTTTGTGGGCATGAGGAAAGGATGTTTTCATACATTTGTTTAAAATTAAAGTTGGCCACATGTATTTGTTTTAAATTAAAGTAAATTTTGCCAAAATTTTCGCTTTCAAATGAACGTTACATTCAAAATAATAAACGTAAATCAACACTTAATTTTTACATATGTTCTGTATAAAAGTTTATGGAAGTATAAACGTAAATCAACACTTAATTTTTACATATGTTCTGTATAAAAGTTTATGGAACGCTCAATTCCACCATTCATTGATCCCGTCCTTAAAGGGACATGAAACCCTAATTTATTCTTTCATGATTCAGATACAGCATGTGATTTTAAATTACTCTGAATTTTATTTATGTTAGCTAATTTGTTTTTTTCTCTTTGTATCCCTTGTTGAAAAGAATACCTAGGTAGGCTAAGAAGTTGCTTATTGGTGGCTGCACATATATGCCTCTTGTCATTGGCTTTCAGCTAGCTCCAAGTAGTGCATTGCTGCTCCTTTAACAGAGGATACCAAGAGAATTAAACAGATTAGCTAATAGAAGTACATTTGACAGTTGTATAAAATTGCATGTTTTATTTGAATCGTAAAAGAAAACATTTGGGTTTCATGTCCCTTTAATAATCCATTGGATACATTTTTATTTAATATAATAAACAATATCTTCAACAAACTACAAAATCGTATTAGTAAATGTAACATTTTTGTACTAGAATATTGATTGCCTGTCAGTCTAATGCAGCAAAGGACTTTAGAGAGCAGAAAGTTATTTAGATTCAAACAATTTATTCTGTGAAAATCATAACCTGTTCAGAGCACCCTCCTAAAAAAAACCCAACAACAACAAAGTTTATTATACACGGATCATTAAGGCTTAAAATCACTTCATTAAATATGTTCAAAACAGAGCTCACACGCCAACAAACTATGAGATGAAATCTCTCATATAAAGCCAGGAATTAAATCTGCATCAACATCTGGAAACAAATTGGCCTTCATATCTAACTAGGAAACAGACTGGGTACTCAATAATAGAGATGAATGGAAAGAAACTTTTAACATTTTACAAACAAAAGAAGTATGTGGCCCTCTATACACTGTTTGTTTTTGTTTTTTACATTTTTATGTATGGACTGCAGTTTAGTAAAAAGTAAAATTCTTCAGAATAAGATAACTTAAAGTCAATAAAACGCATTAGGTTGCACCTTAGGAAGGTGCATACCACCAGTTTGGCATCCACAGATTAAAGAAAATATATTCATATAGAAAAAAAACAGGGCACCAACTGGAAGCTAAAGTATTTTGTCTGCCAAAAATGAGCTTTTACATTATCATATTTTTAAATAGTAAGAGGTATGTGTAAACTAGTGAAGCTCTTTTCCTACATAACATACAGGCATGTACAGGTAAGATATTTATTTGCTCTAACTAAACTATTTCACCCCTCACTCTACTAAATGATTCACTTATTTATGTTAACAGGTTATCGCTTATCATAATAGTGAAATATTTAAGGAATGTAAATAAGCAAACAGACAGAAGGGTTATTATGAACAGCTCTATAGATCAAACCAAATAATCTACGTAAGTTATCAACTTCATGTCTAATATCAAAATAAGCCTCAAGTGGAACATAATGCAACAATGGTGGATATGCCATGTCATTTTAGAAACTCTAGATCTTTTTGTGTACTCTCACATTTTGCTTACAGTAATATCTAATTAGATAAATATCAAAAGCACATGCTATCTCACAAAGATGACCTTTATTCTTAATATACCGATGAACAAAGGTTATGGTTGGCTTCTCAATTAATCAAAATCCCATAATTCCACATATTTTTTTAGTTAAAGAGCAGTAACGCAATTGCGGTAAGATTTGTACGTGCTACTTAGGGAAGTGAGAAAAAATATGGAAATTACAGAAAGAATGGTTTCATGTCTATGTATATTAGCTCACCCTATTAGCATCAGAAAGAAATTTCAGAGGCGCATCAGGTGGTAAAAAATAAAACTTGACATTTATTTAATTTGTTAAAACATGCAGCAAACAAACAAGAGTGCCCATATCTTCAAGGGAACCGCTAGCTTATGTGTTTCGGAGTTATGCCGTACTCATAGCTGGCCTCACCCTATTAGCACCCACCAACAGAGACATACCAACACAGTTTAAAAAAAAAAGTTAAAATCATGTTAAATAAAATATACTTTCTTTTAAAGCAAATACAGATTGCATAACTTTTCTTACAAACTTGGCTTCAACAGAAGTACAGACATTTTATGTGTTAGGAGAACTCTACACAAATTCCTGTCAGTTTTATGTGCCAAAGAATGAACTGCCCTTGATTCTAAAGCCCCGTTAGGAACAGGTGTCCTCATTTCTTGAAAAAAAAATTAAAAAATCCACATACAAATTATACACTTTGCTGGTATATATATTTTGCATGGTCCCCCCAAGAATAACGAGTAGCCTGTCCACTTCAGTCTTTTGACCCACCGAGAAGTACATAAATATACATCCAAAGCGTAAATCCTTGGAAGGAATGAAAATGTTTCTGGTACCAAAAGTAAATCCTATAGTGTTACATATATGTCCAAATTGAACACATTGAGTTTATGAGCCCATATAATGCTAGTAATGACTGATAAAGCAGGGAACTTGACTTCTAGAGCACTACCACTGAGTCCTTACATGAATTTATCTTGAAAATAAAATCATGTATATTATGTACAGCATTACAATTAAAATAATTTTCATGCGTCTGCATCAATCGATAGAGACAATATATCTAAAACTTAATAAAAGACTTAAAGGGACAGTCAAGTAAAAAAAAAATTAATGATTCAGATTTCCAAAACTTTCCAATTTACTTTTGTCACCAATTTTGCTTTGTTCTATTCGTATTCTTAGTTGAAAGCTAAACCTAGGAGGTTCATATGCTAGATTCTTAGACCTTGAAGACCGCCTCTAATCTGAAAGCATTTTGACAGTTTTTCCCCACTAGAGGGCGTTAGTTCATGTGTTTACATATATGTCCAAATTGAACACATTGAGTTTATGAGCCCATATAATGCTAGTAATGACTGATAAAGCAGGGAACTTGACTTCTAGAGCACTACCACTGAGTCCTTACATAAATTTATCATGTGAATAAAATCATGTACATTATGTACAGCATTACACTTTAAATAATTTTCATGCGTCTGCATCAATCGATAGAGACAATATATCTAAAACTTAATAAAAGACTTAAAGGGACAGTCAAATAAAAAAAAAAATCATGATTCAGATTTCCAAAACTTTCCAATTTACTTTTGTCACCAATTTTGCTTTGTTCTCTTGGTATTCTTAGTTGAAAGCTAAACCTAGGAGGTTCATATGCTAATTTCTTAGACCTTGAAGACCGCCTCTAATCTGAAAGCATTTTGACAGTTTTTCCCCACTAGAGGGCGTTAGTTCATGTGTTTCATATAGATAACATTGAACTCATGCACGTGAAGTTACCCTGGAGTGAGCACTGATTGGCTAAAATGCAAGTCTGTCAAAAGAACTGAAATAAGGGGGCAAGTTGCAGAGGCTTTGATACAAGGTAATCACAGAGGTAAAAAGTGTGTTATCATAACTGTGTTGGTTATGCAAAACTGGGAAAGGGGTAATAAAGGGATTATCTATTTTTTTTAAACAACAGAAATTCTGGTGTTGACTGTCCCTTTAAAATGACATGATACCCAAATGTTGAAACACTTGAAAGTAATGGAGCATATCTGTAAAAAGCTGACTAGAAAATATCACCTGAACATCTCTATGTAAAACAATGAAAATATTTACCTCAAAATGTCCTAAGTAATTACACCCCACTGTAAAGAGACTTTAAGCAGCCAATCAGAATGCTAGCCCCAGGACTTGCAAGGAAGTGTGCACCTGGCATGTGCAGGCACAGTCATGATATTTTCCTATTCAGTTTAAGGAAGTTTACTATGAAATCTCATGAAATTTTAGTTAAATCTCATGAGATCATAGCAAAGCAATGCATGACATCAGCAATGCTGATGCTGATTGGCTATTGTTGTTTGGGGGGGGTTCCAACTTGCAGCTGAACAGCAGCTGAAGTGAACTGTTCCCATAGCACTTACTCTGGTGAGCTGACAAAATTGTAAGGTAAAATATCTTCCCTTTTTACATAGAGATGTTCAGGCAATATTTTTATGTCGGCAAAGGAAAAAAGACAAGTATCGGAGACAGGTCCCAGTGCAAAGGTAGGTTTATTTAGACTGATAACAGTAGGACAAGAAAGTTCCTATTATCTGACGTGTTTCGTGCATGGGCACATGCGCTTCATCAGAGATATTTTTATGTCAGCATTTTACGGCTATGCTGCATCACTTTCAAGTGCTTTAACATTTGGGTATCAGGGTCTTTAAGTCTTTTATTGAGTTTTAGACAGTTATGCTGCATCACTTTCAAGTGATTTAGCATATGAGTATTATGTCCTTTTAAGATACATATATTTAAAAAATGTGTCTAGCAATGGAAAGTCCAGTCTTCTTTACAACTGCACAGTTAAGTTGAAAAGGTGTCAGATTTAGGGTTTGTATATGTGACTGAAAGAACAGACCTTTTATCAGTTGTTCTATATACAGAAAGAGTTCAGGGTTCATCTACAGCCAATCAGAAGAGGGAACAGGGTCATTTTATTAAATAAGACAAAATCAGCACCACTTCAGCATTATGCTGTTAATAGCAGCTAAGGGATGAACGGGAATAGAGGAAATACAAAACCCCAGTTTATGGTGAAAGCATCTACTGCATACATTGCAAAGAAAGGAAAGTGATTGACAATTGTCTAGATTTGATTAATCAAGTCATCATATTGATTGCTTGCATTTCAAAATCTATGCTTATGTACTGTGCAAATGATCTTGAAAGTGTTTCAAGCATTGATCAGTTCACCTGAGTTCCAGCACAATTATTGGCAATATAGAATTGTTAACTGACCATTAGCTTAATTTTGCAATGCTGTTCCCCATACTAGGGTGCGGAAGTCTGTGTAAAAGATGTGTCCTCCTTCAAATTACACGGAACCATCCACCAGGGCAGTGACAGTGGAATATTGAATATGCACTGGAGATGATAGCTCTATTTTACAATAATACTCTTTCAGTAAATATATTTGTTGAGTTCCATGATAGATAGACTGCCAAGTGAAATGCTGGACAAGATGAAATATGCTGTCTTATTTATATTCTGGTAGAACTACTGTGGTAACGTGGAAGTTATATCATCTAAACCTATAATGAAGCAAATAATGGTGATAGATAAGACTATATAATGCAGTCTTGATAATTTAATCTTACATACAGGTTTATTTTCAAAACTACGTGAGAATTCTTTTTTATCATGGTTGTAAAAAGAAACATTATATGAAGGCTAAGAAGTTTACTGTCTCCAATTTAATAAAATGTTACCTGTCTGTAAACAGAACAACAAGGTCTTCGTGGTCATCATAACTTTCCAAAGCTTCTTTAAGCAGCCGGACTTTCTGACCACCACCAATTGTGTTAGCAACATCTCCGCCTTTCCACTCTATTCCATTGCCAAGGACCTACATAGAAAAAGTTTGAAAATTGTACTAAAGGCTTTATTTTTAATTTTTTAATTTTTTTTAATAAGAACAAATAAACACAAATACAATGACAGATTCACAAATCATAGCAAGCTCAGCATAGTGTGAAATATAGAAGACTTTTAAATGACCTGGCATTCACTGCAATTTATATATGCGTGCTGAACTTCTGCCATACAAAATATTCCTCCAAAGCACAATCACAAGCAATAGTTTTATTCAGGTCACAAATAAGTACACATTGTAAAAACACTATCTTACATACAAGAAAGAAGAAATATATTGCAATGACACTTTGGGAACAATTTCCAATTTTCACAGTATTCAAAAAAATAATTTTCCTTTTTCCAGAGTTCAGCTCTGGACAACGGCAACAGTTAGATATGTTGGCTGCCAAAAGATCTATTTCTCTTTTGTTCACTCAGTGATACGTTTTTTAATCAAGGCAAGCCTATTCCACCCATGTTGCCTATCAAGCAAAGAGCAGGTATGTTCAGAAACACTCAAAGGCATATTCGTAAAGAATGCAAATTTGTCAATATTTAACCAGTGTTATGGATTTTACCACAAATTGTGAAGCAAGAACTAGTCAAAATTATGTAGATTAAGTTAAATATTAATAAATATATTGTGTTTGTACATCATTTATGATTGTTTTATATAAAATTAACCATTTTGGTGCTACTCTAGTATATCTCATTGTTAATGTTTTCTTGGCTTAATATAATGGAACATTTAACAATTTTCTTCCTCGTCATATAAGAATATATTTTATCTGCACCTTCCGACATCTAGGGACATAACAGTCAGATTTAGTCTTTTAAGAACTGTAAGTTGGTATTTGTGAATTTATAAATAAGTGATAAAATTATATATATTTTTTATGGTTTTGGACATATAACCATTTTTTAGCCATTTGGGTAGATTTTGCTTTCCAACCATGAAATAAAAAAATGATTTCCTTAGTTACAAAATTTGTACAAAAATGTTTTTAGGTAATAGAGTACAAATGTGTAAAACATTTCAACATAGGCTATGGGATTTCTTCATGTTACACTCAATGAATTTTTAAATTAATGAATTATTCTCATGTAGTTGACAGGAGTCTTCCATTCTCTGATGAGAAACATTTTCCTACCATGTGAACTACAGATTTTTTAAAGTTGCTAAGAGATTAGTAAAAGTAGGAAACTAGTGAGTCATTCAGATATAACTTTGAGTAATGTCTACCTTTGTTTCAAATATTTAATATAAAATCCAAATGTTCAGCCATTAGCAGCATATTTAAAGTTCACAGAATGAAACTATGTACCTTCACATTATAGTTGAAGTATTTTGCAGATTGCATGAATCGATGAAATCCATCTGTTTCTTGTGTTGCTACAGTTAAAACTATAAGTTTATCTGAAATGAAAATAAAAAGTAAAGTATTAGAAATTGGGGAACAGAAAATGGTACACAAGACATTCCAAATAAAACAGTACAGTGGTAACTTTTATGAGAACACATTTTAAGAGGTGAACACTGTGTGTACCTTACATATTGGATAATGTTGGAAGGAACAAGGCATGGTCTATTTAAATAGACATAAAAGTGCAAAATGAAACTGCTCTACTGTGTCAGAGCATTTTATTACAACACTGTTGCTTAAAGTGAAGGTCAATTTTCATCAATGAGTGCCCGGTTTTTAAAAATACTTTTTAAAACAGGGGCACTTTCATTGATGAAAATTAACATTGCACTGGATTTTAAGAAATACTTACCTTTTTCTCCTGCAAAACCGGATCGCCGATCTCAGCCTCAGTTCCTCTGTAGTGACAAAAACCGGCTTCCTCCAATCATGGCTTGCACCCCAGAGCGTCCAGCTCGTGATGCCTGGCTGTGATTGGAGGAAGCCAGTTTCGTCATTGCTGTTGTCTACAGCAGGAAGAAGAAGGAGGGAGATCGTCGATCCGGCATTGCAGGAGTAAAAGGTAAGTATTTCTTAAAATCCAGTGCAATGTTAATTTTCATCAATGAAAGTGCCCCTGATTTTAAAAGTATTTTTAAAAACCGGGCACTCATTGATGAAAATTGACCTTCACTTTAAATATTACTGTGTGTTAAACAAAGTGGTTAAACACATAGTTAAAGGGGCAGTAAAGTAAAAATTACATTTTCACAATTAATAAAGTCATTTTAAATATCTTTTCAATTTACTCATGTTATCTATTTTGATTTTTCTCTTGGTATACCCATTGTTCATACATAATCATCTTATTTCACATATACCACATACCTGCTACAAATGTAATACGACGTAAAATTGAATAATAAACAAATTTGATCTAGGCTAGCTTCTACATCTATTCCCATTTTGATTCTATGAAACACAACAAATGTTTTATTGAACGTTCCATAGAAATTTATTTTTAATTAAAATTACTTTGAATTTGATTTTCTGCTAACTAATGGTATGGCACAAATCATAAAAACTACCCCACACAAACACACCATTTATTTTTAAGTTTTCCATTATTTCTTTAAAGAATAAATAACTGATCTTGAAATTGAATCTATATTCATGAGAAGAAAAAAATAGTTATGGATGGCTATGATGCTAAAACTGTATATGACAAATATAAAAAGTAAAATAAGATATATTGCAAGCTAGAATGAAGCAGCTAAAGAAACAAAAAAGGGAAAAAAAACTATGCCAACAAAATAATGGTGACCAATCGAAGACAAGCATCTGCTTTATCGATTGGTCTGCATTTTATTTAAATTTTCAGAAAATCTTGTACAGCTTTGAACAAAATTCTGGTTTAAAAAAGGCCTGTCTCTTTTCATCTGCTGGAGGTGTGAGTTGTGTCCCCACCCGACGCTGATGTATCCTACTATTGGCCGGGAAGCTGGAGGCACATATCTCGGACCTTTCCGGCAGTTTGTATATCAACCTATCTGGTACCTGGTTACAGGCACCCTCCTAAACAAGGCCTTTTTTGCAACTTGGAGGGGAGAAGTTATCAGCTCTTTTTTGGTCCACTTTCCTCACTATTGTCTTTTATACATATATATGTAGATTTTTTGTGAGACAATCTGATATTATGTTTACAGAATCGATTCTAACACTCACGTTGACACACTGTTGCAAGATGGCCACTATTACTAGAAACACGCCTATGGGCGTTTCTTAATAACGGACAATGCTTTAAAGGCCCGCGCAGTTTATGTCAGTTATCTGATTATCATCTTGAGAAAGCCAGATCGAGACGGGGAAAACACGTTGAGGGAATACATGTCCTGACCCCAATAGCGGTGAAATAAACCCGAGCCCAGATGTTATCGCAAGATCACTGAGACTGAATAGTGACGATCACAGAACCAAAAGAGGCATCAAAGGGAATCTGCAGGAGTCTGTTGGACACGCTTTTAATTAAATTGATTTTAGTAAGTGCATATGTTGTAGCACTTACCGTGTGTTTTAATAAATTACATCTGAGTTGAAGTTTGTGCTCTGTTCTTTTTCTTCTACTACAGATTGACCTTTTATCCGAACGAAGGGAACTTTGGTTAGAGGAGCGGCACCCAGCAATCCAGGACACAGTTAACAAAACATGTTGGATAACAACAGTGGGAAGTTTTTAATGCCGAAGGGAATCCATTAGGTAAAATAGTATATCAACTGGAGACTGGTATCGTTACAACTCTCTTGTATTGAATGTGTTTTCATCTAGTAAAGACTTGGGCACTAGTACACAAATTTAATATCCCATTGGATGCTTGGATACTTGTAAATATTACCACTTCTCAATATTTAATATTTAATGTTACGAATATCTTTTGTACTCTGATTGAGGTTATAATATCCTTTATTCCCCCTAGTTCAAGTTTAGATAGCGCTGTAAATATTCTGTGTGCTTTTTAGATTTTTATAAATTTCTATATATATCTGATAATGTTAATATAAAATATATATCGGGTTAGCACTCGAGCGATAAGTATTAGGTTTTTTCTACTTCACTCTCCATTGAAGTCTACTGTGCAAATGTGTTAGCGCGGTTGCGATATCCAAAGTCCTCAAGTAAGCACGCATCGGGTTTTGCTCACATGCAAACTTCAATTTCAACTTGTAATATGTGTGCTAGCCAATGTGTACAAAAAGACTACTTCTAGCAAAGTTTATACTCGTGCGAGAGCGCTAAGATATATAGTGCACCACATGTAACCTAGCCCATAGATATAGGCAAGCAATAGTGCAAAAATAATATATTCTTTCTGATCTTTAATGTCCCTTTAAGTCTTATGA
The DNA here is from genome assembly GCF_027579735.1 of Bombina bombina. NCBI lineage: Eukaryota > Metazoa > Chordata > Amphibia > Anura > Bombinatoridae > Bombina > Bombina bombina. Next base: position 295,933,625 of record NC_069502.1, on the reverse strand, counting down.
CACATCATAAATTCTACTGAAAAAGAACTGTGATTTATTAGGGATGAATTCCCATAATTTATATAAGCCAGTGTGTACTTCTAAACCTTGTTGCCTCAACATACCCTTGGCATCCATATAATTAAATAATATAATAAGAAAAACACAAGAGCCTACCACAACAAGGGGTAATCCAATACCCTGGTTGAGAATCTGTGACAAAAAGGGCATGTAAGTTATGTGTCTACTTTTACAATTAATTTTTAGATCATTACCTGCAAACTATATATTGAAATTAAAAAGTGATTTGTTTTTTCCTGCTTAGTTGAACTGAAAACTCTCTAATCATGTAGAATTTGATTATCGTATTCCCTAGAGTTATATTGGAAAAAAGGTGTACTATAAATAACGAAAAGACAGGGTCACACTAACTGAGGCAGACCAATCAGAGAACCCTGCTCCCTAGAGATTTTACAGTCTAAAATGGTCCGGAAATTGCGCAGACAAGATTTTACAGTACAATAACAAACTGTGTGTCACAGTTTGTAACATAGTAGATGAGGTTGAAGAAAGACAGAAGTCCATCGAGTTCAACCTATGCAAATCGTAAAGGGATATGAAACCCAAATTCTTTCATGATTCAGGTAGAGCATACAATTTTCATGAAAGAAAAAATGTAGGTTTCATATCCCTTTAATATACTTACAAAAAAGCTCCAATTGAGCTTAAATCAATCCCATTAAAAAACGTGACTCATTTAACACACACAATTATATCTGTATCATATCGAATAATTCTGTTTCTAGCCAGAAATGTATCTAAACCATTTTTAAATGTATCTAAGGTATTGGCATTTACTACCTCCTCAGGCAATTAGTTCCACAATTTGATTGTTATTACAGTGAAAAAACTTGTAATAAAAATGTATATGTAGAACATTTAAAAAATGTTTGACTCAAAAGTAAAATTCTTGGGGCAGAGGCTCCCTGACTTTTATGAAACCCTGATTAAGGGCAATAGGTCTGTTATGTGACCTAAAATCATGGGGTACGAAAACTACCCCACTGTTCATCCAGTGCTTTTTACAGTGGAAAGCTGACAACTATTAAAGGGATAGAAAGGTCAAAATTTAAATGTGTCAATTTGAAAGTATATACTTCTATTAGCAAAAATGCTTCTACTAAAAGTTATAACTGTTTTATGCAGCATATGCACATATCCTGTGTGGGCCCTTTGCACCAGCAGTCAAACACCACACCCTCTCATAGAGCTGGCAGCGGTGTGTATTGCTACTAAATACAAAATTTGTGTCATACAAGCCACTATTGAAATTCTGAGAAGATGTGGTGTTTGAATACTGGTGCACAGGAGCTCACAGGATATGTGTGTATGCTGTAACAACACTAATAACTTTTACTTGAAGCATTTTTGCTAATGGAAGTATGTTGCAAATATTTTTATCTTTTAAATTGAAATGCACCCATGTACATTTCATTTTTGACCTTTCTGTCCCTTTAACTAAAACCATTTAGTTTCTAAACTGAAATTTCTTAACTTAAGTTTAATAGAACAGATTCAGCTTTTTTCATTCAGGAAGCTGCAAACTCTGCATAGTTTTCACAGAATGAATCAACCGCATAGCCCGTGGAGAGATGGGAGAAAAGCGATACTGCAAGATATGAGCTACAATTTTTAGGGCTAAAATCACATTTCCATGTAAAAAGATGTTGTAATATGTGTCATGTATTTAGAACATGTTTTACAGAAATTATGATTTTACCCTTCAATAGAGGGTTAAAAAAACAGATACTAAATAAATCTGACAAGAAAAATGAAGAAAGGGGGTGGTCGTAAGTAACTGTCACACAGATATTATCCCACACCCCATTACTTATTACTCTTCTCTAATATTCACTTACAAACTTGTCCTCCAGCTTTTAACACATATTTTTCCTTCTTTGCTGCAGTATCTGTTTAGCATTATTCACAGCTTAATCTTTTTTTTTTACTAATGTTTATAAATATCGAATTTGTAAATGAAACACTTCAATAAACTGAAATCTCTAAAATGATGATCTTTAAACATGTACATTATTTGACTGATATGGTATATTTAGAGAGAAAAAAAATAAGTTGAAGAAAAAAAAATCTTTACCCTTCACCCTACTGTATTATATTAAGTATGGAATCTGACAGATTCATATCCTACAAATGATGTCATCCCCTAGTGTGAGAAAATATCAGGTTACTCTTGCACATAGCCTACTCATACAGACTCATAAAAATACAAAAAAGAAATTTCTTGTAACATCTGAAACTATTATTACTTAAAGCCACCTCACCGAGCTTATCACAGAGGTGGTCTTCATGTTGAAGTGCCCTGGTCATCATTAAAAAGATTTTTAAATGAATGGCTGAAAAAAACTAATTACAGAGAGAGAGACAAAGGTTTAATAGTAGCTAGTTATTACAATGATATGCTATAATTAAGAACATATACCTCTTCAATTTTGGTTTTATTAAAAACTGTCTTTTTTTTGTACTAAAATATGTCTGTTCCATAGATTATATAATTCAATGAGTGGTTTTCAATATCAATCAAGGGACCTTGCAAACAGCTACAGAGCTCTCAAAAGAGTCATTTTAACTCTTATGAATGTATTTAACTGATTTATTTAAAAAATGAAATTAGTCCACAGATGAGTATCATAGGGTAAGCATGCAGTACTTGGACTATCAGTTGTCCACCACTACTATAATTCAAGTAAGCTTGTTACAAGAAATCCTGACGCTAGCAATTGCATCACAAGAAATAACCACTATTGGCAGAGCGGGCTACACATTGGGCTCGATGATCTAAACCTCGCCAGATCAAACGAGGTTTTTCTAACCGACCCTCACAGGGGCTGCCCTGGTGGAATGATCGTAAAAAAGGCTCAGTCCCTGCGAGTGGCAAGATGGCTCCTTTTGAAAGTAATGGAGCTCTCTGGAAAGTGAGCAGAGGGCGCACTTTCAAATTTAAATGCTTCACTCAATATAAATCACATTATGCTGCTTTCTGCGTATAGCATCTTATATTTGCCTATATTTTCACATGCATGTGTTTTTCAATTAGGGTATTAATTAAAGGGACATGAAACCCAAATTGTTTCTTTCACGAGCATGCAATTTTAAACAACTTTCCAATTTACTTCTATTATCTAATTTGCTTTATTCACTTGGTATCCTTTGTTGAAAATCATATCTAGATAGGCTCAGTAGCTACTGATTGGTGGCTGCACATAAATGATTTGTGTGGTTGGCTCACCCATGTGCATTGCTATTTCTTCAACAAAGGATATCTAAATAATGCAGCAAATTAGATGATAGAAGTAAATTGGAATCTTGTTTAAAATTGTATTCTCTATCTTAAATGGACACTAAACCCCCAAAAAATATTTCATGATTCAGATAGAGAATACAATTTTAAATAACATTCCAATTGACTTTTATTATCGAATTTGCTTTATTCTTGATATATTCTTTGTTGAAGAAATAACAATGCACATGTGTCAGCCAATCACACAAGGCATCTATGTGCATCTACCAATCAGCAGCTACTGAGCATATCTAGATATGCTTTTCAGCAAAGCATCTCAAGAGAATGAAGCAAATTAGATAATAGAAGTAAATTAGAGTGATTTTTGCACATCCAGTGTACTAAAATTACAATTTACACTGTGCATATTTAATACAATTTATTCCTGTGTAATTGAATTTGGTGGCACCTTCCAAATAAATAATAATAATAATAATAATAACAATAATAAAAAACACCCAACAAGTTAATACACACCACAGCTCCCAATAAGAAATAGAATTTGTGCACAAGCATTTGCTTGTTACATGCATAGAGAAAAATATTTTATGTAAGTTCACATTAAAAATTATTTACAGGGCCGTTATAGAGCATGCAATTTTATCACTAGTAATCCGGCGATGCTATGTGTTTAACCTTCCCAACATGCTTAAACACATAGCTATTTGTTATTACTATTATCAGTTATTTGTAGAGTGCCAACAGATTCCGCAGAGCTAACACTAAAGTACCGTTTGGGAGCTATAGAGAACTGCAGACCCAGTCAGCAGCGCTAGTGCCCTAACGGGGTTGCCAGTGATAAAATTAGAATTAGAGCATGTCATTTTTTTTCACTATAATGATCATTTAAGACAGGGATATTGTACAAAGACTTTATATACAAAACTAAAATACTGCTTGAAGGGATACAGTGTAAGGCTGGTGAATATAAAAACTCAAGTATTAGCAGAAAAATCATTAAACCATAGAGTAATAAGAGTGCCGTTAGTGAATTACAGAGCATATTGTGTCCCCAACCTTCATCAACACTAATGCAAAACTGGAAATGAAGTGATACAAAGTGTACTTTCCTTATGTTGGCTCTGTTCCATATATTTCAAACAGTTTGTGCTTTTCTTCCTCTAGACAATTTTGGTTTTAAGATATAAAGTCCTAGAGTTTAACCGATACTAGAATCCTATATTTTAGTGAAGCACAGCTTTAAGCATTGTCTCTTTGTGACGCACTTAATTACAGTTGCTAAAACAAGGACAATGGTTAAAGGCTTATATGAAGTATAGAGAATATAGGGTTATATCATCTGAGGTTATCATTGTTTAAAATAATTACAGAGTAAATCATGGTCATGCCAAATTAAAGAAGTGGTACCATGTAATCATGATGTATTTAGCTCCACCATAAAGAACCAGGCTACTGCTTAAGGTAAATAGTACAAGCAAAACATATGTAGCACATATGAACTAAGATTGAAATATATATAACATTTCCTGCTGCAGAAAATGGTCTTTAACCAATTTTATATTTCTAAAATATAAAATGGCGTGTCCACAGTACAATTATATACACAGTACTGTGCAAAAGTTTTAGGCAGGTGGGAAAAAATGCTGTAAAGTAAAAATGCTTTCAGAAATAGAAATGTTAATAGTTTATTTTTATCAATTAACAAAATGCAAAGTGAGTGATCAGACGAAAAATCTAAATCAATTTTTGGTGTGACCAACCTTTGCCTTCAAAACAGCACCAGTTTTTCCAGGTACACTTGCACACAGGTTTTTAAAGGAACTCGGTAGGTAGGTTTTTCCAAACACCTTGGAAAACTAACCACAGTTGTTCTACGGATTTAGGGTGCCTCAGTTGCTTCTGACTCTTCATGTAATCTTTGACAGACTAGATAATGTTGAGATCAGGGCTCTGTGGGGGCTATTCCATTACTTCCAGGACTCTTTTATCTTCTTTACACTGAAGATAGTTCTTAATGACTTTGGCTTTATATTTGGGATCAATGTCATGCTACAAAATAAATTTGGGGCCAATTAGATGCCTCCCCGATGGCACTGCATGATGGATAAATATCTGCATGTACGTCTCGGTATTGAGGAAATCCTTAATTCTGACCAAATCATTAATTTTGACCAAACCAGAAATGCAACCCCAACCTTGCAAGGAACCATTACCATGCTACACTGTTGCCTGCAGATACTCCATCTTGTACTGCTCTCCAGCCCAACAAACTGCCTTCTGCTACAGCCAAATATTTCAAATTTTGTCTCATTACTCCAGAACCCCTGCTACCTTTTTTCTTCACCGCGGTTTCTGTGTTTTTGTGCATAGTTAAAGGGACAGTCTAGGCCAAAATAAACTTTCATGATTCAGATAGAGCATGTAATTTTAAACAATTTTCCAATTTACTTTTATCACCAATTTTGCTTTGTTCTTTTGGTATTCTTAGTTGAAAGCTTAACCTAGGAGGTTCATATGCTAATTTCTTAGACCTTGAAGCCCACCTCTTTCAGATTGCATTTTAACAGTTTTTCACCACTAGAGGGTGTTAGTTCACATATTTCATATAGATATCACTGTGCTCGTGCACGTGAAGTAATCTGGGAGCAGGCACTGATTGGCTAGACTGCAAGTCTGTCAAAAGAACTGAAAAAGGGGCAGTTTGCAGAGGCTTAGATACAAGATAATCACAGAGGTTAAAAGTATATTATTATAACTGTGTTGGTTATGCAAAACTGGGAAATGGGTAATAAAGGGAATATCTATCTTTTAAAACAATAAAAATTCTGGTGTAGACTGTCCCTTTAAGTCACTTGACCTTGTTTACATGTCAGAAGTATGTCTTTTTGGCGAGACTTCTCAGGACAGTTGATGGGTGTACCAGAGTCCTTCTGGTTTCTACCAATTCTGAGCTGAAAGCAATGCTGGACACCTTCCAATTGTGAAGGGAAGTAAGCATGATTTATCTTTCATCTGCTGCACAAAGTTTCCTTGACTGCCTAATGTGTCTTCGGTCCTCAAAATTGTCCATTTCTTTCTGTTTTTTTTCAGAAGAGCTTGGATAGCACATCTGGAAACCCCTGCCTGCCTAGAAAATGTTTCCTGGGAGAGACCTTACTGATGTAGTATAACTACCTTGTGTCTTGTTGCTGTACTCAGTCTCGCCATGGTGCAAATCTTATGACAATAAACTGTCTTCAGTAACCACACCTTGTTAGCAGATTTTGGCTGTTCCTTAATGTGTTTTATTCCTCCAACATAACTGTTTCTGTTTCAGTTAATGATTGTGTTTCAATCTACATATTATATTGGTGATCATTAGTACCTGTTTGGTATAATTGTTTAATCATGCACCTGACTATATACTGATTTTGTGCAAGTGTACTTAGAAGAAATGATACTGGCTTAAAGGCAAAGGTTGGTCACACCACATATTGCTTTAGATTTTTATTCTGTTCACTCACTGTGCCTTTTATTAATTGAATAAATTAAACTATTAACATTTCTATTTTTGAAAGCTTTCTTACTTTACAGCTTTTTTTTCACACCTGTATATATACTGTATGTATATATAGATAAAAAGTAAAAAGGAAGACCTAATACTGCATTTGGCCAAATGGTGATAGGCCCATTAACACATCAAGGTCTCTCCCTCCCTGGGACCTTAACCCACAGCAACATGTTTTAACCTAACACACTGAGGTACAAACAAAGGTGACACAGGCTCTTCGTAATTTTACTAGACAAATACAAAACACGGAAATGGTCTGCACTCTCCAACCGGACTGGGTACACAGCATATGATCCTGTATATCCAGTCCAGTTTGAGTTAGTAACTGCCAATACCTTAGATACATTTTAAAAAATAGCTTAGATACATTTCTGGTTAGAAACATAATTTATGGATACGATTGCCTGTGTTAAATTGGGCAGCTTTTTAATTGTATTAATTTAAAGGGATATGAAACCCAAAATTTTTCTTTCATGATTCAGATAGAGAATACAATTTCAAACAACTTTCCAATTTACTTCTATTATTTAATTTGCTTCTTTCTCTTGTTATCCTTTGCTGAAATGTTTATCTAGGCAAGTTCATGTGCAGCAGAGAACCTAGGTTCTAGCTGTTGATTGGTGGCTGCATATATAAACTGATTGTCATTGGCTCACCCATGTGTTCAGTTAGAAACCAGTAGTGCATTGCTGCTCCTTCAACAAATGATACCAAGAGAATAAAACAGATTAGATAATAGAAGTGAATTAGAAAGTTGTTTAAAATTGTATTCTCTATCTGAATCATGAAAGAACATTTTTGGGTTTCATGTCCCTTTAAGCTCAATTGAAGATTCTTTATTGTAAATCAATAGGATCTGTATAGGTTTTTTCAACCTCTTCTAAAATATTACTATGCATGTTACTGCCAAAATGCAGTAATTAAAGTCAAAGTTGAACATTTAGGAATCAGATAATGAACACAATTTTAAAAGACTTTTCAATGTGTTCTGTTATCATTACATCTATCTCTTGGTATCTTTTGCTGAAAGGCACATTGAGGAGTATCAATGCACTACTGGGAGCTTTGCAGGGGTTAAACACATGGCAAGCAATAATATAATGCTCTAACACATTGCACATTTTCACTTTTATATCCCTTTAATAACTTACAACACCTGAAATAGCTTTTGGAATAAGCTTTACCATAGTACACTGAGCCTGCAACATGCTACTGTGAAATTGCTGTTATTTGCAGGAGCATGCCTGTCCCTAATTGGACAATAGAAGATTGGAAAAACATTGCCTGGTCTGATGAGTCTTGATTTCAGCTGCGACATTTAGATGGTAGGGTCAGAATTTGACATAAACAACATGAAAGCATGGATCCACCTTGTCTTGTATCAACGGTTCAGGCTGGTGGTGGTGGTGTAATGGTGTGGGGGATATTTTCTTGGCACACTTTGGGTCCCTTTGTACCAATTGTGCATCGTTTAAATGCAACAGCCTACCTGAGTATTGTTGCTGACCATGTCCATCCCTTTATGACTATAGTCTACCCATCTTCTTATGGCTATTTCCAGCAGGATAATGCACCATGTCACAAAGCTCAAATCATCTCAAACTGGGTTCTTGAACATGAAAATGAGTTCACTGTACTCCAATGGCCTCCACAGTCACCAGATCTCAATCCAATAGAGCACCTTTGGGATGTGGTGGAACAGTAGATTTGCATCATGGATGTGTAGCCGACAAATCTGCAGCAACTGCATGATGCTATCATGTCAATATGGACCAAAATGTCGGAGGAATGTTTCCAACACCTTGTTAAATCTATGCCACAAAGAATTAAGGCTGTTCTGAAGGCAAAAGGGGGTCCAACACGGTACTAGCAAGGTGCACCTAATAAAGTTGCCGGTGAGTGTATAAAAGGCATTTAACAATAATTTTAGATATAAATGAACTAATAATACTTAGCAAATATACCTCTTATAGAAATAAAATAAAACTGAAGGAGTGAAACAGTAATAATGTTATTTTTTACTGCAGAATGCTTGCACTATACAAATAAAATAACAAATAGTGTATTTCTCTTTATTTCTCTTTATTTCTCTCATGTACTATAAAGGAATGTATACATCTCCAAATCTACAGAAAGCAAAACTACTGGTCTGGGCACTACAGCCCCATACCTATCATATCATGTATAATTGTCAGGGATTGGGAGGTCTACCAGCTATCTCTACCGCAACTTCCCTTCCATAACTCCCAATCGTCCAGCATCCTATGGTATTATCATTCTGTTGTAGATATGGCTACTTCCCACCCGCAGCCCCATCTGTATCCTGGTTTTAAGGGATTGGCCGATGCACGTCCATGCCTAGAAATGCCCATGTACACCAGACATACCCACACCCCCCTCTTTGTGTGACTCTACTAGCATGCCCACAAAATATTCACCAGCACTTTAACTTCCCAGATCCTGGAAAGTACTCCCTACAACACAATCGGTCTCTGTCCTGCTCACCCACAACACATCAGTACCCCAACCACTTCCTGTAATTGCTCCGCCCACCAAACACCTGTTATGACTTGGGAGGTATGAGGCTCGCATTCCAGTCAGTCAGCATTGTCATGCTAACTCATAATTATTCCTGTCCATTTGAAAAGCCTCTGAAAGTCCCGACAAGCTTTTCAAATCCATTTGGAGTACAATATTACCCAATTCACATTGCAAGGAAAGAATCTAACAAGGGTATTCAGTATACCATTTTCCAGAAGTTTTTTCACAAAATATATTTTTAAATTTCAAAGCATTGACAAATTAAAAACTGATTTTGGACAGTTTCAGGCTGCATATCTTGGCTTTTTGCATTTTTTTATGTTTCATTGTTGTGCATGTTCAATTCATATTTTAATATGCACAACATTTTTTAGGTTCAATAAACGGTTTAAAAAATTATTAAATCAAATATTTGGACCATGGAATGTGCTGAATGTAAATACGATCCATTATGTTCATGTTTCATTGGAAAGAAGTCTTTTGAAATGTTAACTGTTTTTAAAATGTTGTGAAATGTCTTGAACGAATAAAGATTTAGGGCCTGATTCTTTTAAAGGGACACAAACGTCAAAATTATGATCCAGATAAAGCATGCAATTTAAAAAAACAAAATCCAATATACTTTGATTTTTAAAATGTGCACAATCTTTTTACATGCACACTTTCTAATGCCCCAGCTCCTACTGAGCAAGTGCAAAATTGTACAGTAGATACGTATATGCATTTTGTGGTTGGCTGATGGTTGTCACATGGTATAGGGAGAGGGAAAATTGGATTCACTTTGAAATTTGCCTTTCAAAAGTAAATGATATTGCATTGTGTTTTACGGTGTATTTTTCAATTATTAATTCTACTGTATTAAGTGGTCCATTAATCTCTGTGGTCTAGCAAGATTATCAGTACAGTGACTGAGACACATATATTACAATATAATGCAAAAAAATTGGTTTCTGTGTGAGTTCACTCCATGGTGGTGAGTTTTGAACAAGAAAGGTGAGAAAAAGTGCATTCAAACCTTATAGGCATTATCATTGATATTTAATTGTCACAGGTTGGGAGGTCTGTAAGTTCCTTCTATCATAGCAAATGTCCCAGTTTCCAGGGTCTGACATGACTCTGCCCACAACCTATCTCCAATCAACCAAACCCTGACAAACCCTGATGCACTTACGATAAACCCGGCCCCACTGCCCCTTCTGTTTTAGCTTCTCCCACAAAACACCATTACTCCTCAACTCCCTGTTCAAAAAGCCTCAGTGAAATATTTTGAGGTATGCTATAGATATATTTTGCTTCTGTGAATGTCTTTGAAAAAAATCCTTGCAACTTAAATATTTTTGTTTCTTATAGCTTTTGTTTTTCATGTGTTTAGCTATATTGTGCCATTTACAGATTTTAGCCATTTTACAAATACAAACTGTAGCTCTTCCAATTGATATGTTTGGTTTTGAAAAACAAGCCACAAATAATTTAAACTTCCATACATGTTTTCTCAAAGATATCCTGAGGGATTGGACCCTTTAATATTAAATGAATGTGGAAGTGACAGCTTTTATGTACTTTTAAAAAAAATGTATTTTGTGTGAGGCCAACTATTACTAAGTAGATATGTGGTGTCTGAAGAGAATTTAATACAAAATGAGGTGAGTGGCTGAAATTAAAGGGACACTGAACCCAAATTTTTTATTTCATGCTTCAAATAGAGCTTGCAATTTTAAGCAACTTTCTAATTTACTCCTATTAGCAATTTTTCTTCATTCTCTTGCGTTATTTGAAAAGCAAGAATGTTTAGAAGCCGGCCCATTTTTGGTTCACAACCTGGGTTGTTCATGCTGATTGGACAGCACCAATGAGCAAGTGCTGTCCAGGTTCTGAACCAAAAATTATCTGGCTCCTTAGGAAAAAAGAATAATAATTAGTAAATTAGTTGCTTAAAATTGCATGCTCTATCTGTATCATGAAAGAACAAATTTGGGTTTACTGTCCCTTTAACGGATATAAATCTTGCTATGTTATTAACAAACAGATGCATAACCCATTCCCACAAGTTTCAATTCAGTCATCAATCCTGATAATTTTGTCTTTGGGGTGAGCAGCTTCTGTGAATTGAATGTTTTGCTCGCTCTCCATGGAAATAGGACTATGATGTTAGAATGGATGTGTGTGCATTCTACATGTTTACATTTTATAACCAAACTGCAGTTTTTCACTGCATGCTATTAAGTCTATTGACGTGGCCTGATTTGTTTCAGAAAAAAAAAATACAGCATTGACTTTGTTCTATTAAACCTTGCATTAGAGAGTACTTTGGCATCATTTTCCTTTTAGTATGCATACAGTTGTCCTTCTATGTCTTGCTCCTGAGCTGCAAAGTTAGCAGTTCCCAAGTGGGACTTTGGTGGCAAGGTATTAGGGACTCTGCCTGTTCTATGGATGGGGCAAAGATAGATTCTACAAAACAGGACATGACTGTCTTAATGGGACAGGGGAGAGAGCTCAGAATTAGAAATTGTAAATACACTTTAACACTTTATTAAATATGAATATTGCATAAATATGCTTTTACATAGATTCATCTACTTAAAGTGAAGGTAAAGTCAAACGCCTTATTATAAATAATTAGAGATATGATGGCAAATAAATGTAACTTTCATTCATCATTTTTTTATAAAACATAAATTACCTGTGATATCTAATCTTTTTCTCATCTAATCGGCTTTCCGAAAAACAACCCGTAAATTATTTTTTTTTTCTAAATTACTATCACGTGCTTGAGAGATCCAATTGATTTTCTGGCCGTTAGGCGGCCGTCAAATTTCGTCATAAACATTGCGGTTTACATGCGCATGCGTGACAATTTCTCCTCCTCAATTTGCAAGCGAGCGCGTCCTCGTTTCGCGCATGCGCGATTGCAAAATTCTCTTTGTTGTCAGATATAGTATTGAATGAATCGCGCAACTCATTCAATACTATGTTGCCAAGTTTTTTCGCATGCGAAGTAGAGCTAAACAGACCGGATCAACGCCTGTGCAAAGATCACTGTTAATCCGTGCTCGATGTGCACGAGTATGCGAAACAGAGTGTCATAAACCAGGAAATGGAGCGTGGGAGGAGATTATTCAAGGAACGGTAGGAAAAATAAAGTTATAAATAGAACAACATAGATCATTTTTTATTAAAAAATAACCTAGCGACTGCATTTGGGGTATTAACAGGAACATAAAAACGATTGCTGGTTAAAAAAACTTTACCTTCACTTTAATTTCAAAGGGCTCCAATGCACTTATATGTATATTATTATTTATTATTATACTTTATTTATAAAGCGCCAACATATTCCGCAGCGCTGTCCATGGGTACAATTCATTTAAATAAAACAATGATCTAAAACTTGTAAGAGACAAGACAAAATTTTACAAACACATACAGGAGGAATAAAGGGCCCTATTCCTGTGGGAACTTACAATCTATATACAGGTATATATATAATATATATATTAAAATTATGGGGGGGGAGATAAAAAACTGAAATTAAAATCCTCCATGTCTCAAAATTAAATCAATGTAAATATTTGCATAAGAAATTAGTACATCTAAGCAAGTATACCCGCTTGCTTTCCCCCAGAAATTCTTAATATGCAAAGTTTCCAATGCACAAGAGAATTGTGGGTAAGATATGCAAATTAGGTATGTAAATTCTCAGTTTTTTGAAGCAAAAAAACTGAGAATTTGCATACCTAATTTGCATATCTTACCCACAATTCTCTTGTGCATTGGAAACTTTGCATATTAAGAATTTCTGGGGGAAAGCAAGCGGGGATACTTGCTTAGATGTACTAATTTCTTATGCAAATATTTACATTGATTATAATATATATATATATATATATATATATATATATATATATATATATATAAATATCCAAAAAAGAGAGCACTCACCAGGACTTATACTTTAAAGCATTTACAGCTTTATTTTAACAAAGTGACGTTTCGAGGATTTTAACCTCGTCCTCAGACTTTACAACAGTGTACATACCTCAATGCTTTTAAACCCTCCACCGACTATCACCGCGATACCGGAAGTCACCCGGCGTCCCGTGCGCAAGACTGCGCATGTCAGAGCGTCGGCATGGCAACCGGCCGCGGTGTACACTAAAAACAAAAATGTGAATACAAATGGTTATAATACAGAGCTGTTCAATTGTTACAATATTCTCAATGCCCTTAACATTCTAACAATATCCATTATAAGAGCTAGATAGTTACAACACTTAACATCCCTACGATGCATGTAGATTATTGTGTCAAATTTACCTAACTATTTCAAAAACTGGGAATTGGTATAGACATGATTTTGAGTCAAACCTACCACCACATATGGCTATACTGGCTATCATAATACAAATTATTGCTAACTTCAGGATAATACTCCCTAGACTTATGGTATCACAGATAGCAGTGCCAATCCAGGTTGGTATTCAACCCTCCGGGCACCAAAGTGCCCAGATTGAAGATCCACCTGGACTCGCACTGCAACAGGAGTCTATCCCTATCACCCCCTCTAGTTGGGGGTGGAATGTGATCAATGATCACATATCTCAGGTCAGCAACCGTATGGCCAGTCAGCGCAAAATGTCGTGCCACGGGTTGGTCTGACCCCTTGTTTTTTATAGCCAATCGAATGGCTGCACGATGATTGGCCATACGGGTGCGCAAGTCGTCGATAGTCTTCCCGACATAGAATAACCCACACGGACAGTGTAATAAATACACTATATGTGTCGTCGTGCAGGTTACTCTATGTCGGATCGTGTATCTGCGATTGGTGGTTGGATGAACAAAGAATTTTGCGTTAGACAAACCACTACATGTAGTGCATCCCGCACACTTATAACATCCCGGTTTTTTAGTCTGTAGCCAGTTCGATTTTTCGTAGCACAGTACAGGGTCAACCTTCACCAGAATGTCCCGTAGAGAGCGTGATCTTCTGAAGCCTACTTGTGGGTATCTAGAACCCCTAAATGGCAGATTTTTATCACTTTCCACGATATTCCAGTTCTTTTTTACCAATTTTTGTAGGTTCTGCTTGTCTGAGGTGTAAGTGGTCGTAAGTATCATCCTTCTCTCTTTATCCCCTTTTGGCACAGTTCTTAAAGCTGTATCCTGATCCATGGAGGTAAATTTCTGGAAGTGTTGGTTAATCTGTTTCTCTTGATAGCCCCTCTGTAAGAATCGTGCTTTCATCTCTATCAGCTGTTGTTGGGCATTACTCTGTTTGCTGTTATTTCGCATAACCCGCTTAAATTGAGAGATAGGTAAAGCCTTCTTAAGTGATGGAGGATGACAGCTAGTAGCCTCCAACAACGAGTTCCTATCTGTCTCCTTTTTGTACAAGGTTGTGCCCAACACACCGTCTTCCATAGATATTCGCAGGTCGAGGAAATCTACTGATGTAGAACTTTTGGTCATCTTAAATTGTAGCTTTGGATTAATGTTGTTTAATATCCTATGCCAATCATCTAATTCTTCCTCCGTACCTGACCATAGAATGATCAAATCATCTATGTAGCGTTTGAAATATTTAATGTGTTGGTGTAGAAATAGATCCGTGTCTCGTTCTTCAAATTCTGCCATAAATAAATTGGCGTACGATGGGGCCATATTAGACCCCATCGCCGTCCCTTGTAGTTGCAAAAAGAACGATTTCTCGAACTTGAAGTAGTTTCTGCTGAGGCAGAGATCCAATAATTCCAGGATTAGCTCTACTGGTGGTCCCACGTATGGGTATCGGTTCAATTGTTTGCGAACTGCCATCATCCCCTGTTCGTGTGGTATGGAAGTATAAAGACTAACCACATCCAATGTTGCTAATAAGGTGGGTTGCTTGATTGTTGGGAATGATTTGATCTCTTTAATCAGACTAATCGAGTCCAACAGAAACGAAGGCATATTGCGGACACATGGTTGGAGTATACTATCCAGAAATACTGCTAACGGTTGTAAGAGGGATCCTATGGAGGACACGATAGGTCTGCCCGGTGGGCAATTTGGGTGCTTATGGATCTTCGGCAGTGTATAGAAAGCCGGAACCCTTGGGAACTTTACTTCCATAAAGTTCCTTTCTTGTTTCGTCAACCATCCATTCCTAAATGCTCGATCCAAAACTTCATCTATCTGTTTCTTGAACAATATGGTAGGGTTGTAGGTCAGTTGTTTGTATGTAGCCGTATCAGTCAGCTGAGAAAGTATCTCTTGCTTGTAGTAAGAATAGTCCATTATGACCAATGCGCCTCCCTTATCGGCCTCCCTAAAAATTAGATCTTTATTTGTGCTCAAGTTATCCAGTGTTCTCTTTTCTTCTTTGGTTAGGTTGTTTCTGCAACCCGGTTTGACCGATGTACACATTTTATCTGTGTCATCCAATAGTAGTCTACTGTATGTTTTAATACTAGGATTTGTACTTGAACAATCATAGGTGCTTTTAGGTTTTAATTTGTGGATGCTAGCAGTTTCTTCAGTAGTATCCCCAAGTCCCATGCCAAAATGTTCCTTCAATCTTAAGTTCCGTTCAAACTTTTGCATATCTATGTACATGTCAAAGGGTTTGTAGAAAGCTGTTGGGATAAATGACAAGCCTTTGTTTAGTATCTTGATCTCCAATGCTGACAACTGGTATGAGCTGAGGTTGATTACTATATCATTCATTACATTCTGCGTTTGGCTCTGGGTGGTCTTCCCCTTACCACCCCCTCTCCTGATGTGCGTCCGATGCCTGCCAAGTTTTTTGATCTTGTAGTAATCCCCCCATCAAATGATCTCTGTGATGCTTCGGTAGATGTTATCCCATCTGAGTCAGTGCTATTGCCAGAAGAATCTATTGTGGTCATATTTCTTGGTTTGTAGAATCTTGGTCTCCTAGGTCTGATTTCAAAGGTCCTCTGTCTTTCTTCTGCCGAAAGTAACCACCTATAGACCTTTTTCTCTTTGTAGTCAGATTCTACAGCATCCCACTTACGATTCTTGAAAGTTAGCAATTCTGTTTCGAAATCCAGTACTTGTTTGGTTAATTTTTCTAACCATTTGGTTAGAAAAATTAACCAAACAAGTACTGGATTTCGAAACAGAATTGCTAACTTTCAAGAATCGTAAGTGGGATGCTGTAGAATCTGACTACAAAGAGAAAAAGGTCTATAGGTGGTTACTTTCGGCAGAAGAAAGACAGAGGACCTTTGAAATCAGACCTAGGAGACCAAGATTCTACAAACCAAGAAATATGACCACAATAGATTCTTCTGGCAATAGCACTGACTCAGATGGGATAACATCTACCGAAGCATCACAGAGATCATTTGATGGGGGGATTACTACAAGATCAAAAAACTTGGCAGGCATCGGACGCACATCAGGAGAGGGGGTGGTAAGGGGAAGACCACCCAGAGCCAAACGCAGAATGTAATGAATGATATAGTAATCAACCTCAGCTCATACCAGTTGTCAGCATTGGAGATCAAGATACTAAACAAAGGCTTGTCATTTATCCCAACAGCTTTCTACAAACCCTTTGACATGTACATAGATATGCAAAAGTTTGAACGGAACTTAAGATTGAAGGAACATTTTGGCATGGGACTTGGGGATACTACTGAAGAAACTGCTAGCATCCACAAATTAAAACCTAAAAGCACCTATGATTGTTCAAGTACAAATCCTAGTATTAAAACATACAGTAGACTACTATTGGATGACACAGATAAAATGTGTACATCGGTCAAACCGGGTTGCAGAAACAACCTAACCAAAGAAGAAAAGAGAACACTGGATAACTTGAGCACAAATAAAGATCTAATTTTTAGGGAGGCCGATAAGGGAGGCGCATTGGTCATAATGGACTATTCTTACTACAAGCAAGAGATACTTTCTCAGCTGACTGATACGGCTACATACAAACAACTGACCTACAACCCTACCATATTGTTCAAGAAACAGATAGATGAAGTTTTGGATCGAGCATTTAGGAATGGATGGTTGACGAAACAAGAAAGGAACTTTATGGAAGTAAAGTTCCCAAGGGTTCCGGCTTTCTATACACTGCCGAAGATCCATAAGCACCCAAATTGCCCACCGGGCAGACCTATCGTGTCCTCCATAGGATCCCTCTTACAACCGTTAGCAGTATTTCTGGATAGTATACTCCAACCATGTGTCCGCAATATGCCTTCGTTTCTGTTGGACTCGATTAGTCTGATTAAAGAGATCAAATCATTCCCAACAATCAAGCAACCCACCTTATTAGCAACATTGGATGTGGTTAGTCTTTATACTTCCATACCACACGAACAGGGGATGATGGCAGTTCGCAAACAATTGAACCGATACCCATACGTGGGACCACCAGTAGAGCTAATCCTGGAATTATTGGATCTCTGCCTCAGCAGAAACTACTTCAAGTTCGAGAAATCGTTCTTTTTGCAACTACAAGGGACGGCGATGGGGTCTAATATGGCCCCATCGTACGCCAATTTATTTATGGCAGAATTTGAAGAACGAGACACGGATCTATTTCTACACCAACACATTAAATATTTCAAATGCTACATAGATGATTTGATCATTCTATGGTCAGGTACGGAGGAAGAATTAGATGATTGGCATAGGATATTAAACAACATTAATCCAAAGCTACAATTTAAGATGACCAAAAGTTCTACATCAGTAGATTTCCTCGACCTGCGAATATCTATGGAAGACGGTGTGTTGGGCACAACCTTGTACAAAAAGGAGACAGATAGGAACTCATTGTTGGAGGCTACTAGCTGTCATCCTCCATCACTTAAGAAGGCTTTACCTATCTCTCAATTTAAGCGGGTTATGCGAAATAACAGCAAACAGAGTAATGCCCAACAACAGCTGATAGAGATGAAAGCACGATTCTTACAGAGGGGCTATCAAGAGAAACAGATTAACCAACACTTCCAGAAATTTACCTCCATGGATCAGGATACAGCTTTAAGAACTGTGCCAAAAGGGGATAAAGAGAGAAGGATGATACTTACGACCACTTACACCTCAGACAAGCAGAACCTACAAAAATTGGTAAAAAAGAACTGGAATATCGTGGAAAGTGATAAAAATCTGCCATTTAGGGGTTCTAGATACCCACAAGTAGGCTTCAGAAGATCACGCTCTCTACGGGACATTCTGGTGAAGGTTGACCCTGTACTGTGCTACGAAAAATCGAACTGGCTACAGACTAAAAAACCGGGATGTTATAAGTGTGCGGGATGCACTACATGTAGTGGTTTGTCTAACGCAAAATTCTTTGTTCATCCAACCACCAATCGCAGATACACGATCCGACATAGAGTAACCTGCACGACGACACATATAGTGTATTTATTACACTGTCCGTGTGGGTTATTCTATGTCGGGAAGACTATCGACGACTTGCGCACCCGTATGGCCAATCATCGTGCAGCCATTCGATTGGCTATAAAAAACAAGGGGTCAGACCAACCCGTGGCACGACATTTTGCGCTGACTGGCCATACGGTTGCTGACCTGAGATATGTGATCATTGATCACATTCCACCCCCAACTAGAGGGGGTGATAGGGATAGACTCCTGTTGCAGTGCGAGTCCAGGTGGATCTTCAATCTGGGCACTTTGGTGCCCGGAGGGTTGAATACCAACCTGGATTGGCACTGCTATCTGTGATACCATAAGTCTAGGGAGTATTATCCTGAAGTTAGCAATAATTTGTATTATGATAGCCAGTATAGCCATATGTGGTGGTAGGTTTGACTCAAAATCATGTCTATACCAATTCCCAGTTTTTGAAATAGTTAGGTAAATTTGACACAATAATCTACATGCATCGTAGGGATGTTAAGTGTTGTAACTATCTAGCTCTTATAATGGATATTGTTAGAATGTTAAGGGCATTGAGAATATTGTAACAATTGAACAGCTCTGTATTATAACCATTTGTATTCACATTTTTGTTTTTAGTGTACACCGCGGCCGGTTGCCATGCCGACGCTCTGACATGCGCAGTCTTGCGCACGGGACGCCGGGTGACTTCCGGTATCGCGGTGATAGTCGGTGGAGGGTTTAAAAGCATTGAGGTATGTACACTGTTGTAAAGTCTGAGGACGAGGTTAAAATCCTCGAAACGTCACTTTGTTAAAATAAAGCTGTAAATGCTTTAAAGTATAAGTCCTGGTGAGTGCTCTCTTTTTTGGATATTTGTGAAGGCACACTGCGGCATTGGATGCACCCTGGGCAGTTGAACAGCGGAGTGAGTGCAGAGTTCATTTGGGATTTTATATATATATATATATATGTATAAATATCTGTTTATATGTGTATATATGTCTGTAAATACATATATACACATATAAATACATCTATACACATATATAGACATATATACAGTATATACTTACATATCCATCTTTAGACAAATATATGTATGTATCTCAATGTTAAAGTCCTGCCTTTTTTCTAACACCTGAGATCTTTATTAGATGGAATTATGAGTAGTGATGTCGCGAATTGTTCGCCGGCGAATAGTTCCCGGCGAACATAGCATGTTCGCGTTCGCCTCGGCGGGCGAACATATGCAATGTTCGATCTGCCCCCAATTCGTCATCATTGAGTAAACTTTGACCCTGTACCTCACAGTCAGAATACACATCACAGCCAATCAGCAGCAGACCCTCCCTCCCAGACCCTCCCACCTCCTGGACAACATCCATTTTAGATTCATTTGGAAGCTGCATTCTTAGTGAGAGGAGGGACAGTGTAGCTGCTGCTGATTTAATAGGGAAATCGATAGCTAGGCTAGTGTATTCAGTGTCCACTACAGTCCTGAAGGACTCATCTGATCTCTGCTGTAAGGACAGCACCCCAAAAAGCCCTTTTTAGGGCTAGAACATCAGTCTGCTTTTTTTTTTTCCTGTGTAATCTAATTGCAGTTGCCTGCCTGCCAGCGTGTGTGTCAGGCTCACAGCGTATACTGTGCCCACTTGCCCAGTGCCACCACTCATATCTGGTGTAACAGTAGTGTACATTAAAAAAAAAATTGACTGTGAAATAATAGCAGACAGCTGCCAGTACCCAAGATGGCCGCCAATAAGGCAGATGGGGGGGTTAGAGAGCTGTTTTGGGGGGGATCAGGGAGGTTGGGGGTTAAGGGGGGATGCTACACCACAGCATATGTAAATATGCTTACATTTTTTTAAAATCTTTTATTTTAGTACTGGCAGACTTTCTGCCAGTACTTAAGATGGCGGGGACAATTGTGGGGTGGGGGAGGGAAGCTGTTTGGGAGGGATCAGGGGGTCTGATGTGTCAGGTGGGAGGCTGATCTCTACACTAAAGCTAAAATTAACCCTGCAAGCTCCCTACAAACTACCTAATTAACCCCTTCACTGCTAGCCATAATACACATGTGATGCGCAGCAGTATTTAGCGGCCTTCTAATTACCAGAAAGCAACGCCAAAGTCATATATGTCTGCTATTTCTGAACAAAGGGGATCCCAGAGAAGCATTTACAACCATTTGTGCCATAATTGCACAAGCTGTTTGTAAATAATTTCAGTGAGAAACCTAAAATTGCGAAAAAATTTAAGTTTTTTTAAAATTTGATCGCATTTGGCAGTGAAATGGTGGCATGAAATATACCAAAATGGGCCTAGATTAATAATTTGGGTTGTCTACTACACTACACTTAAGCTAAAATTAACTCTACAAGCTCCCTACATGCTCCCTAATTAACCCCTTCACTGCTGGGCATAAAACATGTGTGGTGCGCAGTGGCATTTAGCAGCCTTCTAATTACCAAAAAGCAATGCCAAAGCCATATAAGTCTGCTATTTCTGAACAAAGGGAATCCTAGAGAAGCATTTACAACCATTTATGCCATAATTGCATAAGTTGTTTGTAAATAATTTCTGTGAGAAACCTAAAGTTTGTGAAAAAGTGAACAATTTTTTTTATTTGATCGCATTTGGCGGTGAAATGGTGGCATGAAATATACCAAAATGGGCCTAGATCAATACTTTGGGTTGTCTACTACTCTACACTTAAGCTAAAATTAACTCTACAAGCTGCCTACATGCTCCCTAATTAACCCCTTCACTGCTGGGCATAAAACACGTGTGGTGCGCAGTGGCATTTAGCAGCCTTCTAATTACCAAAAAGCAACGGCAAAGCCATATAAGTCTGCTATAAGGGCATGTCTGGCACACAGTGTTGGGGCAAGGGTCCATCTAACCACTGATACCTGGTCTGCAAAGCATGGTCAGGGCAGGTATATCACCTACACTGCGCACTGTGAAGCGGGCGTAACCCTTACACGTAACCCTTACACTACCTGATCAATACAACATCATACCTGATGTTTTAAAGCACGTTATTCCAAAAAATTTAGCAATGTTAGGTGATTTATGCCCTTTATGGATTAAAACCAGACTCAGCATCAACTATGTAAATTTCCATGGGAGTTTTGCCATGGATCCCCCTCCGGCATGCCACAGTCCAGGTGTTAGTGCCCTTGAAACAACTTTTCCATCACTATTGTGGCCAGAAAGAGTCCCTGTGGGTTTTAAAATTCCCCTGCCTATTGAAGTCTATGGCGGTTCGCCCGGTTTGCGAACTTTTGTGGAAGTTCGAGTTCTCCGTTCGCGAACTCAAATTTTTAGGTTTGCGACATCACTAATTATGAGTGTAACTGCACTTGCAATGTATTTTTTATGTGTTTTGTGACACTTTATTGTATCGCAAAAAAGTTAACCATAGCTCTGAAGACGTGTTAACCCAACAAGCGTTAACTTGATTTGCGCTTAAGCGATCATGTTTATTTTCAACTTGTAATACCAGCGCAGATTTAACCTGTGAGCAAACGATCACAAAGACCCAATATTGCTTGCGTTTAAAACGTTGCGCTCCGCTTGTATTCTGGCCCAAAGTGTTTCCTTACTGAAAATGAAACATTATTGCAAAATATATTCATTATAATTTTCCTTCCTTTTCTGTAAAATACATCGGAAAATTGTACTTGTTCTAATTTCTCCCAGGGAGGCTTAGGATTTAATAATATTGCGTATAAGTATAGCTATTAAATATTAAAAATGGAATATATGTTTATTTAAATACCTGTTAAATGGGTCTTTTTTACTAACTGACTAAGCTAAATCAGTGCTAAAGCAATTTTTTTTTTATGTGTGATTCAAACAGAGCATGCAATTTTAAGCAACTTTCTAATTTACTCCTATTATCAAATTGTCTTTGTTCTCTTGATATCTTTATTTAAAAAGAAAGAATGAAAAGCTTAGGAGCCGGCCCATTTTTGGTTCAGCATCTGGGTTACGCTTGCTGATTGGTGTCTAAATATAGCAAGGGTGCGGAACTTAAAATTGGCTGGCTCCTAAGCTTTACATTCCTGCTCTTTAAATAAAGTTTGTAAGAGAAGGAAGAAAAATTGATAATAGGAGTAAATTGCTTAAAATTGCATGCTCCATCTGAATCATGAAAGAAAGAATTTGGGTTTAGTATCCCTTTAAGGGAATAGAGGAGGGCAGGCTACCCCACACGTGCAAAAAGAGTTCATGCTATATTTGCATGTATTTAAATTTTAATATTTCATACCTTTTAATTTGTTAGAAAAAACAGTGAGATCTGTTTAGAGAATTACGCTTGAACTAGAGAGACAATTTCATATACACCCATGTTCAGCCCATTTGTACTTATAAGTACAAATTTTATTTCACATCTAGTGTACTTAAAGGAACAGTCTAGTCAAAATTAAACTTTCATGATTCAGATAGAGCAAACAATTTCAAGCAACTTTCTAACTCATATTATTAATTTTTCTTAGTTCTCTTGGTAAAAGAAACTTTGTACCATGGAGCGAAGTTAGCAGTATGCAAAGGGCGCACTTTAAAAATGAAATCCTGCAGCCAAGATAAATCCCATTATGCTGCTTTCTGCGTATATATAGCATCTCGCAATCACCTATATTGTTGCATGCATGTGGGGTTATAAGTATTTTGAGAAAAGCTTTTTAGTTGGCAAAAAAAAAAGATCTGCAGTGCGAAAAAACTTTAGAGAATTACGCTGGGACTAGAGAGACAATTTGATTTACGCGCATGGAACGCCCATGTTAAGCCTGTTTTACGGGGAAAAAATACAATTACGCTTTGAAATGTCTCCTATACAAATAATGAGAGCTCTCTGTTAGGTAAAAGTTGCAATGGAGGGTAAAATCGGCGTGTTTTAAAACATGAATTTTAGCTTAATCCAAATCAAATTACACAGTTTTCAGTGAAATATACCTTAAATTCGCTGTAATCTTCGTATGCATAGGTTTTCCTTTCAGAATAATTATTATTTTGAGTATTTTGGTAAAAACTCGCCACTTTCTAACATGTGAGAAAAAAACCGTGAGAACAGTAGTGCAAAAATGTTTATAGACTAACACTGGGATATGAGGGAAAATTTCATATACACCCATGGAACACCATGTTCATTCAGCCCATTTTTCATCAAAAAACAATTACCCTTTGTATTTTGTACTTTTAAGTACAAATTTCTTACTTTTTTTGCACATCCAGTGTACTTAAATTATGATTTACGCTGTGCATAGTTAATACGCAGTGGCGTCACTAGGGGGGGGCGGGCCGCACCCGGGTGACACCCTCCAGGGGGTGACACCAAAAAAAAAAAAAAAAAAATTTTTTTTTTTTTTTTTTTTTTTTACATTTTATTGAAATTCAAAGAAATACAATGTTGAGATGCATAGATTATTTTATTAGAGGCTGACATTTGTGAACATTAGTGGGACTGGGGAAGTTGTAGCCACACAATTTTTTTGCCCCTTGAGCCAGTACTGCAATTTCAACAAATAGTTTTCCTGGCTGCTTTTGCTTGTTTGTACTTTGCTCCTCCCCTGCCCAATTTCACTATGAATGTTGTGGGTGTGCCGTGGGGCTTGCAAAGTTGCGCTGCTAGCCTAAACCTGCCTGCCTATCTGTGCTCACTGCTCAGTGACATGCGGCCCAGGGCTGTGCACTGACAGACTTGGAACAGAGTCAGAGAGCAGAATTTTCATAGTTTGTGCGCCTAAACCTTTTCTTCAGTGATTTATTTTAGAGTGCTCTGTTTATCTTTCATTTGATGTTCTGCTGAGCCAGGGAGCATGAGCTTCATAATTAATGCAGTGCAGTTTACATATTTTGTATGTGTGTGTCTGAGTTTTTGTGTGTCAGTGTTTTTGTGTGTGTGTTTTTGTGTGTGTGTCTGAGTGTGTTTCCGAGTGTTTGTGTGTGCATCAGTGGCGTCGCTACAGGGGGGCAAGGGGGGGCACTTGCCCCCCTTGGAAAATGGCTTGCCCCCCCACCAGCCCCCCCCCCCCCCCCCGCCAGCCCCAGCACTTACATAATGCTGGAGGACTTGGAGGAGTGTATTTTTTTATGTTTATTTTTAACTCTGGGCGGGATGGGTGACTGAGTCAGTGAATTGAGAATGAAGACTGAGGTAAATAATTGCCCAGTGACAGCGCGCTTCCCCAAACCCATGTTCACACTTGGAACCCACCACACCGGCTCTACACGCAGCACCACGGCACTCTAATATACCGTGCATGCTGGTGCGCTATTTCCTCCTTCTCCAGTCTGAGTATCAGGCAAGGCATCAAAGTCACATGCGTTCCTATCACACATGCCAGCACAAGGAACATAATTGTGACCGGAGACTCACTGCCATTGGAGAGGAAGAGGGAGGAGCCAGACAGCTGGTGTGCAGAAGCGCGGGAACATCAAATGCAGCAGCACCAGCAGTGGCACAGTAAGAATAATCAAATCTGTGACGAAGAAAATAGAGCAGATCTTATTCTGGGGTAAGAATAAGAATGCATGATGATTCACTCACTGTTCTGTAAATGTTAAAAAAAAATCCCCAAATTTACTGTTACCGGCATATCTTCTTGCTAATTTGGGTGTTCTGTGCTAGTTGACTGCAGGTCATATCACTAAAAAGCATAACGATTGCCAAGCACATCCTCCCTCCATTATACATGATTCACTGTTTCAGGACTCAGGAGTGTAAAAGTTAAAAAAAAAGAATACCTAAATTTACTATTACCAATAATTTATATCTTCTTGGTAATGTGGATGTGCAAAGTGACTATCTGCAGGTCAAATATCGCTAATATCAAAGCAGATTCATTCATACCATCAGTAGAGCACTGTTTATAATGGGAAGTGTATGGTTCTTCAAGAAAATATAACACTCCGTTTTTGCCAAGTCTTTTTCCACCACATTTTTCTCTATGGCTCCATCTTCTGGATACTGGTGTGTATAACAACTCTGGCATAGAAACAATAGCATATTTGT
This sequence comes from Bombina bombina, assembly GCF_027579735.1. Taxonomy (NCBI): domain Eukaryota; kingdom Metazoa; phylum Chordata; class Amphibia; order Anura; family Bombinatoridae; genus Bombina; species Bombina bombina. The sequence continues at coordinate 295,907,837 of NC_069502.1, read as the reverse complement.
TGCACATGCCAGCATTCTGCAATGGTGCAATTGTGAATAATTTAATATTATTTATATAATATAATTTTAGTATAATTTATGATTAGAACTGTATAAATAATGCACTGTAAAATAATTATGTCATTACTTTCTGTGACCACCAATTTAATAAATACTTTGCAGATAACAACATGTTCAGTGAATGAGACACTGCATTTCAGAAAAACATCTCAGATAATATCTAATACTTTTTAATTATAACTGATTATTATTAAATAGTTCAGTTAGGAATCTTGCCATGAATTGAGAGCTAGAATTTGTTTTCATGTAATTGTGGTACAGTACATTCAATATTCAAATTGACTCACTCTTTTACACATTGTCTTGTATATTCTAGTATTTACAGTAGAAAACTTGAATATTCACGATTAAAAGGACATTAAAGGGACACTAAACCCATTTTTCTTTATTTCATGATTCAGATAGAGAATAACATTTTAAACAACATTCCAATTTACTTATATTATCTAATTTGCTTCATTCTTTACATATACTTTGTTGAAGAAATAGCAATGCACATGGGTGAGCCAATCACACAAGGCATCTATGTGCAGCCACCAATCAGCAGCTACTGAGCCTATCTATATACTGTATGCTTTTCAGCAAAGGATATCAAAAGAATGAAGCATATTAGATAATAGAAGTAAATTAGAAAGTTATTTCAAATTGCATGCTCTTTCTAGACCATTAATGAAAAATGTTGTGTTTCATGTCCCTTTAAACACATCTTGCTTTTATTGAAAAAAAGTATTTGTCCCAAAAAAACTTGTGATATACCATATAGGGTGTGTAGTATGTGGGTAAGGTGTGTGTATTATGAGTGTGTGTGTGCTGTATGAGGGTGTGCGGTGTGTGTGTAGTATGAGGGTGAGTGTGTGTAGTATCAGGGTGAGTGTGTGGTGTGTGTGTAGTATGAGGGTGAGTGTGTGCAGTATGAGGGTGAGTGTGTGGTGTGTGCACAGTATGAGGGTGAGTGTATGAGGGTGAGTGTGTGGTGTGCAGTATGAGGGTGAGTGTGTGGTGTGTGTGCAGTATGATGTTGAGTGTGTGTAGTATGAGTGTGTGTGCTGTATTAAAGTGTGTGTGTGGTGTGTGTGTTGTATGAGGGTGAGTGTGTGGTGTGTGTAGTATAAGATTGTGTGTGTTGCATGAGGGTGAGTGTGTGTGTGTTTTCAGACCAAACACAAAAATAGAGTCACAAAGGTATGTGGTATGATGGCACTGGGTCTTGGGGGAAAAAAGTTTGAAGAACCCTGATTTACAGAGTCATGCTGTTATTGCTTTAAACTATAAATAAAAGCTTTTGAGAGTTTCCCTCTCTTTCTCAGGTCTGAAGCTATACTTGAGGAAGAAAGGAAAAATCTTGTAAGCTTGTCTTTTAAGTATTAGGTTAGTACAATAAAAAGGTATAACTGCATACTGCATTACTTTGGTATTTTGGAATCTTATTTATATTTATTTAGTTTTTTTCAGCGGCATAATTTTGTGGTGAAAATTATTAGTGCCCCCCCCGTTTTGTCTCTGCTATTTTTTGTGCCCCCCCTATATATTGTTCCTAGAGTCGCCACTGGTGTGCATCTCAGTATGTTTTTAAGTGTGTCTGAGTGTTTGTATGTGTGTTTGCCTGTGTTTTTGTGTGTGTCTGCTTTCTGGGGGGGGGGGGGGTGACACCATGACTTACCGCACCGGGTGACACCAACCCTAGTGACGCCACTGTTAATACGATTTATGACGTGTAATTGACTCGATCGTGGAGATTGAATTTCGCCACCTTAGAGGTGGCGAAGAGCTTAGGGAAGAGCTTCTTGTGAGAACTTGCAGCCGTAGGGGCTTGATAAATCGAGCCCATAGTATGATGTTTAAAATACAAATTTTAATGTGCACTTTCCATACGAAAATGCAGTATACGCCCCTTAGCGAGACACCCTGTTTTAAGGTTAAAAAGTGACTTTAGATCATTCCACCAGGGAAACAGAAGTACTGGTGAGCATTCTTTAATAATCCCACCAGCCCAGAGAGCTTCAAATCATCAGGCTTTTTTATGGTAAAAAGTGGCTTTATAGAATTTCACCAGGGAAATAGAAGCACTGGTCAACATTCTTATAGAATCTCACCAGCTCAGAGACCTTTGCAGAATCTATTGTGTTTAACCCATTCAATGAGTTAAACACATACCTAAAGTCAGCTTCAGAACAGAAATGCACTACTGGGAGCTAGATGATTATTGGTGGCTACACATATATGCCTCTTGTCATTGGCTCACTGGCTGTGATCTGCTAGTCCCCAGTAGTGTATTCCTGCTCCGGAGCTGAACTTAACTATGCATTTAACTCATTTGCATGCATTTTGCAAGCAAAAGAGCAATAATAATATTTTCTAACATTGTGTTCCTTTATGTCCTTTTTAATGAACTGTAGCACTGAGCAGGCTTACTCTCTTCTGATTTACAATATAATTATAAAATTACACTCAGTCTGATATGCCAGATGCTATGGTCCGGTCCTTTACAGTCATATATTTTTGTAACGTATTATATAAGCCAAAGCTGTTTCTTTCAGCTACTGGAAAACTCTTCAAAAGTCTTGCTGCATATATTCACAACCAATAAATGTATTCATTATGAAGTGAAGTGCTTAGAAAATCCTTGGATTCATGGTAATATTCACATGCCAAGCACATTTATTGCGCACATATAAAATCTAAATTCACTTCTAAACTCCATTAAAACCATTAAAACAAGTATTATATAGCATCAAAAAACAATGTGATGAAGAATTGCTTCTAGCAGACATTCTCTACATGTCCTAAAAATATGTCTTCTTGGATTATGGACAATGTGTATCTGGGTGGTCTATTTTGAAGAAAAGAAAATATTATTTGGTTATAGAAATGTGTCAACAAATCTTATTTCTAAGCTTAGCAATTAAAGATGTTTTTTGAGTCTGTTTTATAAAATGATTTCCAAGCATCAGTGATTAAGGGTCAGATTACGAGTGGAATTTAAAATATCACTTATTCGAGCGCAATTGTGCGCTAGTATTACAGGTTAGGTGCAATTCGAACTCGACCTCACGTTCAAATTTGCAAGGAGCTTTGCGCTCACAAAAGCGCACTTCCATAGGCTCCAATGGGAGCCTCATTCTCATGCCGTTAGAAATGGCATGAGAACCTAGAGCAGTAACGGAGATAAATCACGCAACAATGGGCAGCAAGTTGAAATATATATGTATATGAATATAAATGTATGTGTTAATGTTAATATGTGTATATACACATATTAACAAAAAATACAAAAAAATACATATGTATATAAGTATATATATATATTTAGTTACAGGGATAACATCCGCCAATTTTATCCCCTAAAAATTACTATGTGCCATTTTTTAGAAAATTAACCAGAGATCTAGGCCCCTAGTTATCAAGCCGTCAAACTCAAATACGCTGGAATTCCACAGCATATTTGTGGCGAGGCTGATTCGCCTTAGTTATCAAGCTCTAGACACCGGCAAAAGTAGAATATAGTGACGTAAGCTTCGATCCGCCGGACTCAGTCCGACACAGATCGATTCTTACGTCACTCCAGATGTTCCGCACACAAGTTCGGAACAATCTGACTACTTTTGCTAGTTATCAAAAAACTAGCAGGTACGCTCGGCACTTTTCCGGCCCAGCGTACCTGGTTTTCAAACCACCGCCCTGGAGGCGGCGGATCCCATAGGAATCAATGGGAGTCTGACCATAGCAAAAGTTCATGTTCGCTGCTGCCAGACATCCCATTGATTCCTATGGGAAACGTCTGCACCTAACACCCTAACATGTACCCTGAGTCTAAACACCCCTAATCTGCCCCCCCCTACACCGCCGCAACTAAATAAATGTATTACCCCCTACCCCCTAAACCGCCGCGCACGGAGCCCACCGCCACTCTAATAAACTTATTAACCCCTAAACCGCCGCTCCTGGACCCCGCCGCAACTCTAATAAACGTATTAACCCCTAAACCGCCGCTCCCCGCAACTATAATATATGTATTAACCCTTAAACCGCCACTCCCGGTCCCCGCCGCAACTATAATATATGTATTAACCCCTAAACCGCCGCTCCCGGACCCCACCTCCACCTACATAATACCTATTAACCCCTATCCTGCCCCCCCTACACAGTCGCCACCTATAATAAAGTTATTAACCCCTATCCTGCCGATCCTGGACCCCGCCGCCACCTATATTAAACATATTAACCCCTAATCTGCCCCCCCTACACCATCACCACCTATAATAAATTAATTAACCCCTATCCTGCCCCCCCTACACAGCCGCCACTGTAATAAAATTATTAACCCCTAAACCTAAGTCTAACACTAACCCTAACACCCCCCGAACTTAAATATTAATTAAATAAATCTAAATAATATTTCTCTTATTAACTAAATTAATCCTATTTAAAACTAAATACCTTTAAAATAAACCCTAATATAGCTACAATATAAATAATAATTATATTGTAGCTATCTTAGGATTTATTTTTATTTTACAGGCAACTTTCAATTTATTTTAACTAGGTACAATAGCTATTAAATAGTTATTAACTATTTAATAGCTACCTAGTTAAAATAAAGAGAAATTTACCTGTAAAATAAAAACTAACTAAGTTACAATGACACTTAACACTACACTATCATTAACTAAATTATTTATATTTAAAACTAAATACTTACCTGTAAAATAAACCCTAAGATAGCTACAATGTAATTAATAATTACATTGTAGCTATTTTAGGATTTATATTTATTTTACATGTAACTTTGTATTTATTTTAGCTAGTTAGAATAGTTATTAAATAGTTATTAACTATTTAATAACTACCTAGCTAAAAGAAATACAAAATGAACTGTAAAATAAATCCTAACCTAAGTTACAATTAAACCTAACACTACACTATCATTAAATTAATTAAATAAATTACCTACAAATAACTACAATTAAATTCAATTAAATAAACTAACTAAAGTACAAAAAATAAAAAAGCTAAGTTACAAAAAATAAAAAAAATAAGTTACAAACATTTCAAAAATATTACAACAATTTTAAGCTACTTACACCTAATCTAAGCCCCCTAATAAAATAACAAAGCCCCCCAAAATAAAAAAAATGCCCTACCCTATTCTACATTAAAAAAGTTAACAGCTCTATTACCTTACCAGCCCTTAAAAGGGCCTTTTGCGGGGCATGCCCCAAAGAAAACAGCTCTTTTGCCTGTAAAATAAAAATACATCCCCCCGCAACATTAAAACCCACCACCCACATACCCCTACTCTAACCAAAACCCCCCCTTAAATAATCCTAACACTAACCCCCTGAAGATCATCCTACCTTTAGCCGTCTTAAGCCAGCCGACCACCGATGGAACCGAAGAGGAGATCCGCAGCGGCAGAAGTCATCATCTAAGGGGTGCTGAAGAAGTCTTCCATCCGATTGAAGTCTTCATCCAAGCGGCGTCTTCAATCTTCATCCACCAGGAGCGGAGCCATCTTCAGACGAGCCGACGCGGAGCCATCCTCTTCTTCCCGACGACTAACGACGAATGGCGGTACCTTTAAGTGACGTCATCCAAGATGGCGTCCCTTCAATTCCGATTGGCTGATAGGATTCTATCAGCCAATCGGAATTAAGGTAGGAAAAATCTGATTGGCTGATTGAATCATCCAATCAGATTGAAGTTCAATCAGATTGGCTGATCCAATCAGCCAATCAGATTGAGCTTGCATTCTATTGGCTGTTCCGATCAGCCAATAGAATGTGAGCTCAATCTGATTAATAATTTTACAGGTAAATGTATCTTTATTTTAACTAGGTAGCTATTAAATAGTTAATAACTATTTAATAGCTATTGTACCTAGTTAAAATAAATTGAAAGTTGCCTGTAAAATAAAAATAAATCCTAAAATAGCTACAATATAATTATTATTTATATTGTAGCTATGTTAGGGTTTATTTTAAAGGTATTTAGTTTTAAATAGGATTAATTTAGTTAATAAGAGAAATATTATTTAGATTTATTTAATTCATATTTAAGTTAGGGGGGTGTTAGGGTTAGTATTAGACTTAGGTTTAGGGGTTAATAATTTTATTACAGTGGTGGCGGTGTAGGGGGGGCAAGATAGGGGTTAATAAATTTATTATAGGTGGTGACGGTGTGGGGGGCAGATTAGGGGTTAATAAGTTTAATATAGGTTGTGGCGGGGTCTGGGAACGGCGATTTAGGGGTTAAACTATTTATTTAGTTGCGGCGAGGTCCGGGATCCGCAGGATAGGGGTTAATAACTTTATTATAGGTGGCAGTGGTATAGGGTGGGCAGATTAGGGGTTACTAATTATAATGTAGGTGATGGCGGGGTCCGGGAGCGGCGGTTTATGGGTTAATACATTGATTATAGTTGCGGCGGGGTCTAGGAGCGGCAGTTTAGGGGTTAATAACTTTATTTAGTTGCGGGGGGCTCCGGGGGCGCCGGTATAGGGGGTAGAACAGTGTAGTTTAGTGTGGGTGCTTAGTGACAGGCTAGCAATAAAGCTGTGAAAAAGCCAAAGAGCATCGAGATCGGATGAGTGATAACTATCACAGTCCGCTGCTCACCCCCCCCATACTTTTTGACAGCTTTATTGATAACTTTGGCGAGATTTTTCAGGCCCGCAGCGGCGATGGTAGGCGAGCTTAGGCGGGCGTATTGGGGCCGGCGAAGGCAGGTAAGTAGACACGTTGATAACTAGAGGCGCTAATCTCTAGTTCATTTTATAATCGCTAAATGCTACCGCGAGCTTGAGATAGCAATAACCAGCCACTTGTAATGGCTGGTTATTTATCCCGCACCCATAAATGGGCAAATTTGACGTTTACAGGAGCATGATAAATTAGCGCTACACTTGTAATCTAGCCTTAAATTGGATGCCAATTTATTTTCCAATGATATCTACTTTATGGCAATTGATTAAATCTGAAAAAGTCAGGTTTTAAAGGGACATGAAACCCAAATTTTTTCTTTTATAATTCCGATAGAGAATAAAATTTTAAACAACTTTCCAATTTGCTCCTATTATCTAATTTGCTTCATACTCTTGGTCCCCAATTTATCAAAGGTGTTGTGGACCTGATCCAACACTGCGGATCAGGTCCGCAACACCTCGATAAATGCGGAGAGCAATACGCTCTCCGCATTTAACATTGCACCAGCAGCTCACAAGAGCTGCTGGTGCAATGCCACCCCCTGCTGACTCGCAGCCAATCGGCCGCCAGCAGGGAGGTGTCAATCAACCCGATCGTATTCAATCGGGTTGATCTCCGGCAATTCCTGTCCGCCTGCTCAGAGCAGGCAGACAGGGTTATGGAGCAGCGGTCTTAAGAACGCTGCTTCATAAGTTGTGTTTCTGGCGAGTCTGAAGATGAGATAAAAGGGCCTGTTGGTATCCTTCGTTAAAGACACACTAATGCACATGGGCGAGCCAATAACGTGATGCATATAAGTGCAGTTTCTCAGCCTACCTAGGTATGCTTTTCAATAAAGAATATTAATAGAATGAAACAAATGTAAATTGGAAAGCTGTTTAAAATCTCATGGTCTCTCTAAATCATGAAAGAAAAATGTGGGTTTCATATTTCTTTAAGGATGCACACATGTTAGTGTGATATTTGCTCCAGCATTCTTCTTGCACATATGCCGACACATTAAAGCAGTATTACTGTATATTTAGGCAATTAAAGGGACATGAAATACATTTTTTTTAGGATAGCCATGCTGTGCACTGTTTTTCTATGAGTGTTCGAGAACTTTCACAAGAATTCTTTTAAACTATATGTATTTCTTTTTTTCAAAGCCCCATTTCCATTTTGGCGTGAACTGTAAACAAGATGGCGGATACACGTTTTTTGCAAAAGACATAACTTTTTTACAGGAAATTCCCTTCTTTAGAACTGCTGCTTTGTATTTTTCTAACAGACCCTTAAATAAAATTGTGCAATCAAGAACAGGTTTTTATAAGGGATGAGTCCCCATGCACACTGAACCAAACGACAATTCACATATTATTGAACTCACAGTCACAAATGCTCTTTCCAGATTACAAATTCAATAATTTATGCACTGTCATGAATGTAGCCTTTTTGGACCAAAAAACAGCAGAAAATGCAGTTCCCAAATAGATTGTGATTGATTCAGCTAAAGAATGCAATTTTAAACAACTTTTCAATTTAATTTTATCATCAAATTTGCTTTGTTCTCTTGGTATTCTTTGTTGAAAGCTAAATCTAGGTAGGCTCATATGCTAATTTCTAAACCCTTGAAGGCCGCCTCTTATCTCAGTGCATTTTGAATGTTTTTCACTGCTAGACAGCGCAAGTTCATGTGTGCCCTATAGGTAACATTGTGCTCCCTCCAGTAGATTTACCTAGGAGTCAGCACTAATTGGCTAAAATACAAGTCTGTCAAAAGAACTGAAATAAGGGGGCAGTCTGCAGAGGCTTAGATACATGGGGGCTGATTTATTATATGGTGGGCGGACATGATTCACTGTAGCGAATCGTGTCTGCCCAACAGGCATTTATCTGCATCTTGCACATTCACGGCCTATCGGCCGCAAGCAGGGAGTGTCAATCATCCTGATCATATCTGATTGCAGTCCGCCACCTCACGAGTTAAGGAGCAGTGGTCTTATGACCGCTGCTTCTTAACTCCTGATTCCAGCGAGCCTGAAGGCTCATGTGAAATGAGCAGCATACGCTGCTTAATAAATCGGCCCCAAGGAATCAAAAGAGTAGATTGCAGCAACTAAATAATAAAACAAATTAATTTTATTATAAATCCTTTTAAAATTTCCAAAGAATCCAGCTCACAAATCAATATACCAGACCCATCAGCACAATGTCAGCTACATGTTTCAGCTCATACTGTAATCATAGCTCTGATTAAATTAATCTGTTTTATAATTTGGTTGCTGCAATCTACTACTTTGATTCTATTTATACACCAGAATAGCAGTAATCAAACAAGCTCTGAAGCCTCCCCTCTTGGAAATAATCTGGATTGACCCCGGACTCCCTCCATGGGACTGGAGGTAACTTGGTCACTTTATTATGTCACGCTGTGCCAGCAGGCTGGAGATGGGCGGCGAATGCCAGGACAGTTTGAAAGCCTTGTGATCTGTACCGGGAATCGAGCAAAAGAATTACAGCCACCGCGTAGTGGTCCGGTCACGGAGCTATATAGAATGAGGTATGTCCTGAAAAGAGTCTGAAGGGGTAAGTGTTTATTTTACTTTCAAGAGGTGCATCTGGCTAAAGTTGTTTGTCTGCAACTATTGAACCTTTTTTTCTGAGCATTAGATACAAGGAAATCACAGAGGTAAAAAGTGTATTAATATAATAACTGTGTTGGTTATGCAAAACTGGGGAATGGGAAATAAAGGGATTATCTTTTTAAACAATAACAATTCTGGAGTAGACGGTCCCTTTAACTCTTGTTTAAGTAAGCTTAAGAGCAGTAATGCATTAATGGGACCTAGCTGACTAAATATTTGTGTAGCCACCATTCAACAGCTAGCTCCCAGTAGTGTGTTGCTGCTCCTTAGAAGATCTAGGCATGTTTTAAAACAAAGGATACCAAAAGAATGGAGTCAATTTAATAAAATAAGTAATTAAAAAATATCTTAAAACTTCATACTCTATCAGATCCATGAAAGTTTCATTTTGAATTTAAGGGACAGTCTAGTCAAAATTAAACGTTCATGATTCAGATAGGACATGCAATTTTAAACAACTTTCCACATTACTTTTATCATTACATTTTTTTGTTCTCTTGGTATTCTTTGTTGAAAGCAGAACCTATGTAGGCTCATATGCTAATTTCTAAGCCCTTGAAGGCCGCCTCTTATCTCAGGGCATATTGACAGTTTTTTTACAGGTAGAGGGTGTTAGTTCATGTGTGCCATATAGATAACATTGTGCTCATGCATGTGCCACAGTTAGCTTCTCAAGTAAGGCATCTCAGCAGGGCACCCTCCTCCCCTGGATTTGCCTCACTTTGAGAGCTGTTATGTAGAGTCTTCTCTCACCCTTTCCTGCTGACTTTGCCAGTTCTGCAGTGCACAGGAGGTTTAAAGGGATAAGAAATCTAAAAAAGTATTTTGTGATTCAGAAAGAGAATACAGTTTTAAAATAAGTTTCCAATTCACTTCTATTATCAAATTTGTGTCATTCCCATGATATTCTGTGTTGAAGAGATACCTAGGTAGGCATCTGGAGCACTGAATGATAGGAAGTTGTGCTGCCATCTAGTGCTCTTGCAAATGGATAACATTCCTGCAAAACTGCTGCCATCTAGTGCTCCAGAAATGTGCCGGCTCCTAAGCTTACGTCCCTGCTTTTCAACAAAAGATACAAAGAGCACAAAATAAAATCAATAATAGAAGTAAATTAGAAAGTTGTTTAAAATGGCATGCTCTATCTGAATCATGAAAGAGTTTTTTGGGGTTTCATATCCCTTAAAGCATGGAGATCAACCTAATATTGGTGCAGTCTGCTGCTGCACCAGTAGGGAACCGCTCAACCTGGGCCGCCATCAGGGGGTGAAAATGGTGACTCCTGCCATGAGGCAAACACAACTATTATTTAAAAAAACAAATGTCATTACAAGGAGTAAAGCATTAACATTTGAGAGGATTTCTGAATGTGCACTAAGCCAGTACAGTGTGCCTGAGTCAGACAGCAGATCACTTTCATTTGCAGAAGGGGTAGAACTTACTTGGTACATTTTTTTATTTCTTTGTGCAATTTCGGATTGTAACTTCAGTGTGGTAGTTGTATGGTGGAGCCATTCTGACAGATCATTAATGTACAATATTAAATTCACAGAATAAATTTTGTTTGCACATCTCTTAATTTCTGCTATTTTTTTTATCATGCAGGTCACACATGTTGATTTAGGGGATGGCAATGTGCAGAAATATTACCTCCTGTGAGTGTTTCTGTGGGTGCCTGTGTATATGTCTTTGTACTTTTGTTGGTGTCTCTATGAGTGAGCATGTCTTTTTTTCTGTAGGTCTCTCTGTGAGGGTGTGTGTGTCTGTCTTTGTGCATTTTCTAAGGCTGTCTCTGTGAGGGTGTGTTTGTGTCTTTGTGCTTTTCTGTGGATGTCTCTGTGAGGGTGTGTATGTATGCCTGTGTATTTTCTGTGGATGCCTCTGTGAGGGTGTGTGTGTGTATGTCTGTGTGTTTTCTGTGGATGTCTATGTGGGGGGTGTATGTATTTTCTGTGGATGTCTCTGTGAGGGTGTGTGTGTATGTCTGTGTATTTTCTGTGAGGGTCTCTGTGAGGGTGTGTGTATGTCTTTGTGTGTTTTCTGTGGATGTCTCTGTGAGGGTGTGTGTGCATGTCTTTGTGCATTTTCTGTGGGTGTCTCTGTGAAGGTGTGTGTGTATTTCTTTGTGTGTTTTCTGTGGATGTTTATGTGAGGGTGTGTGTGTGTATGTCTTTTTGTGTTTTCTGTGGATGTCTCAGTAAGTGTATGTATGTCTTTGTGTGTTTTCTGTGTGTGTCTCTCTGTGTGTGTATGTATTTGTGTTTTCTGTGGGTGTCTCTGTGTTTGTGTGTGTATGACTGAGTTTTCTGTGGGTGTCTGTGAGTGTGTATGTCTTTGTGTGTTTTCCTAGGTTGCCTCTGTGTGTGTTTCCTTTATTATTATTATTATTATTATTATTATTATCAGGTATTTGTAGAGCGCCAACAGATTCTGCAGCACTGTATGTGCATGTTTGTGTGTGTGTGTGTCCATTGTCTGTTCCTTGTTAGGACATTTTGACCTTACTACTGATTATTCACATCTTTCTACAGACTTTGAGACTAATGAGACCTTTCCGGAAATCACCAATCCACCACTTAAAGGGACAGTCTAGTCAAAATTAAACTCTCATTATACATATAGGAGATGTAATTTTAAGCAACTTTCCAATTTAGTTCTATTATGAAATTTGATTTGTTTTCTTGTTATTCTTAGTTGAAACTAAACCTAGGTAGGCTCATATGCTAATTTCTAAGCCCTTGGGGGCTGCCTCTTATCACATGTTTTTTAAATTGCTTTTAACAACAAGAGACTGTGGGCCATATAGATAACACTGTGTTCAGGCACATGGAGTTATTTAAGAGTTTGCACAACACAATGCTAAATGCAACTCAATAGATTTTATATAGTCACAGTCATGTGATCAGGGGTCTGTTAGAAGGTTCTTAGATACAAGGTAATCACAGAGGTAAAAAGAGTATTAATATAACAGTGTTGGTTATGCAAAACTGGTGGATGGGTAATAAAGGGATTATCTGTCTTTTAAAACAATAACAATTCTATTGTAGACTGTCCCTTTAACCTTTAAATTATTGCTGAGGCAGTTCAGGGCCCTTTCTTTCAGCCACTGCATGCTGTTGTCATCATATAGTTGGCATCTTTCTTGACAAAAAGATCATCAGAACTCCATATTTTGTCTTGTAAATCTTCTTTTTTGACAAACTGTAGTCTATCTCATTACTTGTCAGATCAATGTAAACAAGTGCTGAGTGTCTGTCTGGGTGTCTGTTTCTTTCCGTGTCTGCTAGAGTGTCTATATGTGAATCTTTATGTGTGAGTGTGTGTCTGTGTGTTTCTGTGTTACTACCTTTACAACATTTGCAAGTTTGACTACACTTAAGAATAAAGTGCATATACGTTAGTCACTTGGTCAAAAATTGCACATTTCAAAGTGGAAACTGATCAATGTTTAAGTAAGGCCCTAAAATATCTAGTGGCGACCCTGCACTCAACTAACAACCGTGCACAAAGGGTATGAAATACAAAATTGTAATTTTAATCCACATAAAATGTTGAAATACATATATATATAAAATTCATTAATATCAGTCCCTAATTGTCCACATCAAATAAGATGACATAAATACGCTTAATAAACTCTTAAAAAAATATATTCCCGAATTTCAAAACAATTTTAAATGTTGCCAAATGATGCTGCATTGCAGCTTACGATTGCATGCGGACAGTTTTGCTGCTTGAGCACTTGTCTGCCTGCAGCTTGATAAAATTGTAAACTGTAGATATCTATGTAAGGGACTTCAGCTGCCACTTTATTGATGTGCAGCAAGCTTTTGGGAAAAAAAGAGCGGTGGGAAATAGACAGGATTTATACAAAACACATGTTCTTTTAAAATAGGAAGTAGCTTTACCACATGTGATTAGGTACAGCACTTTACGTGACAAAAGCACTTAATATATTCCTTAACAGACACCCTCTCAACTTTACATAACAAATAGTAGCATCCTATTACCATGTTAGAGCTCCACAAAGGTTAATCAGGTAATTACACAGCAGAGTCAATACACAGGCCCCAATTCTAGAAAAAGATTCTATAAGAATGCTCGCCAGTTCTACTTTCCTGGTGGAATTATATAAAGCCACTTTTACCCCGAAAACAGGATGTCTTGCTAAGGGGCATATACTGCATTTTCGTATGGGAAGGAGATGCAGACATTACAAATGTGCACAATAAAATTTGCTATTTAACATCTTACAACTTCTAAAGGTGCATCAAAATTCATAAAATTGTTCACCAAAAATCATATTTAAAAAAAAAAAAAATTGTAGGTAATTTACACAGGAAAAAATGGTATTAACTATGCACAGCAAAAAAGCAAAAATCTTAATTTAAGTACACTGAATGTGCAGAAAAAGCAAGAAATTTGTTAAAAGCATAATTTTTTTTGGGGGGGGGTCGTAAAATGGGCTGAATATGGTGTTCAAAGGGTGTATATGAAATGTTCTCTCAAATCCCAGTAAAATTCTATAAACATTTTCACACTACAGTTCTCACTATTTTTTCTCGTTAAAAAGTGGCGAGTTTTCACCAAAATACTCAAAACACTAATTATTCTGAAAGGAAAACCTATACATATGAAAATAATTGAAAACAGCATCATTTTCCTTTGTATTAAGAGTAATATGCATGCTTTAAAACACGCAGGTTTCCCCCTCTATACTTTGCCCTCCATTACAAACTTTTACCGAACAGAGAGCTCTCATTATTTGTATAAGAGATATTGTGACACTCGCAGGGACAGTCCCTTTTGCTATAGAACTCCACGAGGCTGCCCCTCATGAGTGTTAATGTGGAAAATCACATCTTGACCGGCTAATTTTTTAGAATCGGGGCCATAGTGTATCTGATAATGCTCCTTCATCTATCTCCTCCTATTGATGTTTTAGTTTAGCTTGTTTTTTATGTATTTTATAAACAGAAAAATGTAGTAATTAAAATCCCTACCATCGTAATGTTAATGTTTAGCATAAAGTCAAAATATGTTGCTGATAATGATTCATTGAGAATAGTTAAAACTTTTATCTAGTTAAAGTAGACTTTACACGAGTACTGAGACATTATGTTGTTTTTTTAAAGAAACAAGGAAATAGGATTTTTTGAAAGACTTTTTTTACAAAAATAGTACGTTTTTACAAAAATAGTACATAAACATTTTTTTTTTTTGTAGATCTGATACTCAACCCTTGAAAATCCTGATCAGTATGTATATAAATGTGTACTACACTGATTAAGCAATAACTATGAAGCAGGTAGATGGATAAGGGTTTTGAATCCAAACTAATTTTCAAAAATGAATACCAAGAGAAAACGGTAAATTGCGAACATAAGTAGATTTGTACACTCCATATGAATCTATAAAGTTTTGATTTAATTTCCATGTTCTTTAAAGCAAGGGTTGACATATTTGCTACAAATGTAGGTCGGTCATTCACATACTTTTTTGTTTTAGCAGCAGGAAAACGGTCATTTTAAATAAATACATGTAGAATAATCTAAAATAAATAAACAAATAATAAGAGTCAGAGTAGTCTAGTAAATATAGATCAATGACTAGGGAGATTTGTTAATCCCTGTATAAAAGTGCTGAAAAAATTTAACACTTGTTTTTTTAACATTAATAAACAAATAAAAAAATTGTTTGTTTTTTTTAATTCATATTAGTCGGTTTTTCTAAAAGATAACAAAGAAACAAAGGTATGGGGTTTCAATAAATACATTACAGTGAAGAGCTTTTTGATAAATATTACTTTTATTAGTGGTATGTTCAAAGAGGTAGTTAAAAGACAGGTTTTGTAGTTAGTGCAGAGAATTGGAGCAAAAGTCTTCCAGCAAGAATTCCCTTTGGCTGAGCAAGAATGAAATCATAAAAAATAAAAAATCCCTTCAATAAAAAAAAATATTTTTGGGTTTGCTTTAAGGAAAATTAGATTCTAATGTAGGTTCTATCATATATGTGCCAATGATTTTGTAGAATGCAGCTTATTAAAGGAAAGAACAGCTGGCACCAGCATTTCTAATGCAGGTCTGTAAAAATAATAAACTCTACCTTCCAAGACATGACATCTGAGTAGTATAATAAAATTGAATTAATTGATAAACATTTAAACAATCTAAAACAGTGCTATATTAGTTACAATTCATTGCAATTCCCACCAGCATTGTAAAGCATTCTTGACGTGCTAAGCAGAAGATTACATTTAGTATAAAAATGTGCATGGAACCCGCTAATGATACAGCCTACGTATGCTCACCTGTGAAATCACAATGCCCATCACTGGCCTTGTTTCCATTGATGTGGTATATTTTAGAAACGGGTGATAAAAAACATTTATCTCCGTTTAAAGTCTATGGAAATTTTTTATGTTACCACCAGTTTCCAATCTTTACCACATTAATGGAAACTAGGTCACTGTCAGCATACAAAGCATGCACAGGAGGGCAATATGCATTTGGCTTACCACCATACTGGAAAGGGTATTAAGCACATTAAAATATTTCAATCTACCAGGAAAAATTGGAAATTTTAGTGTAAATATAAAATGCTCTATTTTGAAAGTGCTATATATTTAAAAAAAACAAAAAAAAAAAAAAACACTTTTTTTTTTCTTTTCTTTTTTTTTACCAGTATGTGTTCAGTCTCTGTTAAGGGGTTAAACACATAATCAACAGCATGCACCTGGGTGCAGAACATTTCTGTTCCAGATAAGGATATGGCTGGTGAGTCAATCAGGGGTAGGATATGTAAATATGCATCAATTAATGGTGAACCAGTCAGAATTAGAATATGTAGATATACATTAATCTTCCCAAAGCCCTGCATTTTGAATATTTTAAGTATGAAGACCCAAGAAATAAAGTATTGTATACATTCCTGTGTACAGTATTTACAAATACGTATAATTTATATTGGTAGAGACATTTAACACACTAGATTAGATTCTATTTGAAAATAATATATTTTTTACAAACATTTCCATTGAAGCATTTTAATAGATAAAGCTTGTGATAATCTCAGGAATGAAACGGCTCTCTAATCAAAAATTGTATCTTTTATCCACAAAGACTTCAGAAATGATACATTGAAGGTTTTTATTATAACAAAAATGAGGACAATTTTAATTCCTGTTAATAATAGTGTTGCTTATAGTGTCATTCTAAATTGGAAAAAGATTATGTCATCCATTTAAAACATGTTATATATAATTTATAAAACTGCATGATTGAAAACTCACACCTATGGTTGATAACAGTTTCTTTTCCCACTCTACATGGAAATACTATACACATTCAGAATACTATGGTTCATATTTTCATAATTACCGGAGCAGATTAATTATTAAAAAATATAACAAAAATGTATGTTTTGAATGCTTAAATATAATGTCATAGTGCTCAGCCATACCAGTCTTATAGGGACAATCTACTTCAACATTTTTATTGTTTAAAAAGATAGAAAATCCCTTTATTACCCATTCCCAAGTTTTGTATATCCAACACTGTTATACACATTTTACCTCTGCAATTACCTTGTATCCAAGCCTCTGCAGACTGCCCCTTTATATCATTGCTATTTACAAAATTGCATTTTAGCCAGTCAGTGCAGGCACATTCGCAACTCCACAGGATTGAGCACAATGTTAACAGTATGGCACACATTAAATAGCACAATCTTGCTGTGAAACCCTAACAAAATGCACTGTGATAAAGGCGGCCTGCAGGAACTTAGAAACAGACAGAGATTTAGAGTTTTAGATGTTATAAAGTATATCAATATAACAATGCTGGTTGTGTAAAGCTGGTAAGTGGGTAATAAAGGCGTTATATACCTTTTTAAACAATAAAAAAAAAATCAAGTAGACTGTCCCTTTAAAGGGACAATGTCGTGCAAAAATGACATGCTTAAATTCGTTATAGCATATTATTGTTGCACTACTCACTGCAGAACCAGGGCTAGCTCTATAATTGGACCAGGTGGAATCACAGGACCCAGGCAGCACAGGGGCAACACATAGGGAAAGCATATTCTAGATGATAGAGAAAAATATATTCCTTATATGATGCCCATATGTATGTTCTCATATGAATTTTTGAACCTACTAACCTCTGGTACAACTGACTCTGGTAGGTTCTAGACTGTGGTGAGCAGAGAGTTGAGGAGCAATTTTATTCTTGTACCAAGTCAGCACAATGTCTTGAGTAAGTAACTGGGTGGAATGCTATGTGTTTAACAAAGCATGGGAAAAGCAGTTCTCAGTGGCTCATGGGTGGGACTTTTTATCTTTGTGTTTAACCTCTTTGCACACAGAGTTCCATGATGAGTACTAAAAATGGTATGCACTAACTAATTAGAGCGTGTACATTTTGCACTACAATGTCCCTTTAAATCGTATGTATCTATTTAGTTTTAAACAAATTTGTACTATAATTTTCAGCAATCTTTAATTTCAATTTCTGGTCTCAAACAAGCAGCCTTATGAAATTACAAGTAAAGAATTGGAGGTCTTTCCTGTCTATATGGTAGCAACATACACACAATTCTAACCATCCGCTGTACTTTTCACCTCAGATGTAAATGTGAAAAAAGGTTTCCAGAATTTATGTATGTTTACAGAGTCAATAAATAACAGGTTTTGTTTTCATTTACTGAAGACAGCTGTTCAAACGGCCACACATAGGAAGAAGCAGAGCTGGGGGGGCTAGAGAGGTGAAATAATTCCTCATCTTCAATATATCATTTAGTGTTGTCACTTGCAATTTATCTTGCATGAAAAAATGGTTAGTGCCCTTTCATATATAAGTTTAATGTATTTTTAAATTGGAACAGGACTGTCAACACACAGTTTACTCTCTTTTATTGGTTTGTGTCTGTTAGCACTGCCAATCATACTAACACATTTTATGTGTAATAAATCTAATACAAATAGGTGTACTGACATATTTCATTGTTTAATTGAGTACTTAACAGCGCAATAAACAGTAATAAAAAAGTAAAAGAAACAACCATGTATTAAAAACATTATTTAACATTAACTTGGGCTGTGCATTGCACTAGGCAGTGTGCATTGCTACAACATATGTTCACATTTTTGAAGTGAACATTTTATAAGTGAGGCATTAAGAAAGAATTATACAAGAATTGTACTCAGCGCTCACCACAGTGCTGCTAATTAAGACAACATGCTGCATATTGTCATCTGCTGAAGAAATGCACACTACAGCAAGCTAAACCTATTCTCTCTCTTCTGCTTTCAGGTATGTGAATAGAGTCCCTGTCAATCTGCAAGCTATTCACTGCACTCTGGTGTTTTTCCTCTCCTGTAACTTTCTTTTGGTACGTGAATAGAGTTCCTGTCAATCTGCAAACTATTCACTGCACTCTGGTGTTTTTCCTTTCCTGTAACTCTCTTTTAACATGTGTATATGTATATTAAGCAAATGATTGTAGGTTGTTAATTAAGTCCTGCATTTGTTGTACTCTTATCCAATGTCTTACTTCTAATGTTTTGTTAATTGCCATGTGATGTTCAATCCTAATCAATACTTGCTATTTTTCTTAAATATATAGCTGTCTTATGCCATAGTTTCAACATCCAAATTTTACTGTCCGTTTACTTAACTTTTCTCACTATGACCAGACCAGAATCTTACTTTCAAATTTCCCTTCATTTGTATTTGATTTATCAATCAAGTAATTTAGTGGACACAGCTGACTTCACTGCCTATATATTTAACATTAGCTTGGGCTGTGCATTGCATGGGGCAGAGTGCATTGCTACAACAACATATGTTCACATTTCTAAAGTGAACATTTTATAAGTGAGCTATTAAGAAAGAATTATACAAGGATTGGACAAGGATTGGACAAGGATTGAGCAAGGGGCAAGACACAACAAGGCAAATACTTTTGTAATATTATGTTCTATGTATCTCATTGTTTCCTTATGTAATTGATGCTGTAATACTGTGTCTTTTGTGTTTAATTGGTTCCCACTTTTGTAAAAATTATAAATATATTAATATCCATTTTTGTTACCTCCTGTCTTTATAACAAACTACATTATTTAATTACTCCTTTTCCCTCTCCACCTGCACTGTTCATTAGCCCATCTCTCTTAAACTCACCTTACTTTTGTACTCATGAACTTTACCTATTCCTAAACACTCTCTCTCCCCCCTGCACCTCGTCTTAAAAACAGTCTCATTACTGCAAATCTGTATCTCATCTCATGTCACTCTCCCTCTTGCTTTTACTAACTGCTGGTGACATCTCCCCTAATCCTGGTCCCCAACAACTGCCTAGCCGTGCACATCCATGTGTACCGTCCCATAGACTCAGAAAACAAAACTCTGCCAACCTTTTTCACATTCCTCTTGCATCTATAGCCACTACCCCTTTCACTTGTGCACTCTGGAACTTTCGCTCTGTCTGCAACAAGCTCACTTCTATACATGACCTCTTTATCTCCCGCTCCCTTAACCTTCTGGCCCTAACAGAAACCTAGCTCTCTCCCCTAGACACAGCATCCACTGCTGCTCTGTCACATAAGGGTCTCCACTTCAGCCACACACCTAGGTCTGGTAATAAACAAGGAGGTGGTGTAGGTATTTTACTTTCCACTTGTTGCACCTTTCAACAAATACAACCCATCTCTTCCCTCACATTTTCTCAGAGCAGGCGGACAGGTTATGGAGCAGCGGTCTTTGTGACCGCTGCTTCATAACTGCTGTTTCTGGCGATTCTGAAGACTCGCCAGAAACAGAGGCCATCAAGCTCCTTACGGAGCTTGATAACTACAGGCCACTGTCTCCAGATACTCTCCCTCCCATCCCCTTCGCACTGCTCATGACCTCCTACTCTCCTCCTCTCTTGATACCTCATCGCCCTCCCGTTTACAGGACTTCTCCAGACTGGCTCCCATCTTGTGGAACTCTCTGCCTCACTCCACAAGACTCTCCCCTGGTTTTGAAAGCTTCAAGCGCTCCCTAAAGACTCTACTGTTCAGGGATGCATACAACCTACACTAACCTTTCTTTTTTTACCAGTTCCTCTCCTCCATTGCTATCCCCTGAACCCCCTTAGCATGTAAGCCTAAGAGTCCAGCTGTTTGTAGATAACCTTCTTAAGAGCTGACTACAACAGTGCGACTCTTGGCAGGGCCCTCTACCCATTTGATCCCTATAATTGTTTTGTTGTACTCTGCCTTTGTTTATAGCGCTGCAGAATCTGTTGGTGCTCTACAAATAACCGATAATAATAATAATAATAAATAATAATTAAAAACATTTAAGTGGAACATTAAAGATTTTTGGAGACAAGTCCTCAAAAAATTTAACAAAAAAACTAACTGCACAAAGTATTTGAATGGACATTTTTAGGCTATCAGTTTTTTTTTCTATCAGTGGTTTGTCCATACAAGTTCCATTTAGCACTTGTAAAGCATCTGGAACTTGTATGTTTGGAACAGTTTGAGCTCCTAACAGCCGTCAAAGTACAGCTACTAAGAGGATTTTAAAGATATATATTACAAGGGTAAGCAGAGACAGGCTCACGTAAATATTTATTCTAATTGTTATTCTTGTTCCTTCTACAACAGTGCTTGATATAAATATTGTTACTGTATGCAAATGCACCAAATGATGCGCTTACAGAACTAGATATAAACTACAAAACAATTAAATAAACAAAAAAAAATGAAAACAGCAAATTGCTGGAAATATTGTACTTTTGCTTAATTCATTACTTATGAGTATTCCATAAAGTTAATATTTAACAAAAGTATTTAGGAAAAAGAAAAATAGACCAACATTGTAGTATTAGATACATTATTGCATAAATGAGTACCTATTTCTTATTTTACTACAGAAGCATTGCTTCATTATTGTGCATTTAATTAACTATAATTTAAGGGAGAAAATTGGCTACAGTAAACTTCCTTCACAGAATAAAATAACAAACCAGACACGTATTCCAGTAAAAGGAAAGAAAGAAGCTTTAACCCTTTTGCCCCAAGTATATTCACTAGTTTGCCAAGAACTTTATTGAATAGTTTGGTTTATTTACATAATTCCTGAAACAAAACGAGTCAGTCACATGTATCAAAGACTTAAATGTATTTTGTTCAACATTTGATGTTTTTGAATGTGTAAACTCTTTGTTCATAATATGAGCAGTTAGGAACTATAAAGGCCTCTTTCAATAAAAAAATAATAACTTGAAAAGTAAATATTTGCAAAGAATTAAAAAAGAGAATTACCTGTAACTGTGAGACAGACAATATTCCATAATTTGGTGCTTTAAATGGATACTAAACCCAATTGTTTTTCTTTCATGATTCAGATAGAGCATGCAATTTTAAGCAACTTTCTAATTTACTCCTATTATCACATTTTCTTCATTCTCTTAATATATTTATTTTAAAAAGAAGGAATGTATGCATAGGAGCCTGCCCATTTTTGGTTTAGCACCTTGGGTACTGCTTGCTGATTAGTGGATACATTTAGACACCAATCATAAAGTGCTACCCAGGTTCTACACCAAAAACAGGCTGACTCCTAAACTTAGATTCCTGCTTTTCAAATAAAGATAGCGAGAGAATGAAAAAAATGCTAATTGGAGTACATTATAAAGTTGCTTAAAATTGCCTGTTCTATCTGAATAATAATAGAAAAAAAACATGGGTTTAGTATCCCTTTAATCTCCACTATACCTGGTGGAAATTCATAAAAGCAGGGGTCTCACTGTTATATTGAACAAGTAGAACTTACTTGAAACACACACACACACTCAAATGAGAAGGAAATAAGGAATTGGGGCAAAGAGAAACAATTCTTTTTTAGAATAAAATTAACTAATGCTTTAAATGCCAAACTGCCAAACTTTCTTATACCAAAAAAATAGTATTACAGTAGTGTTTCTTGGTGTAAATAAGAAATAATGAATCAGGTACAGTGCTAGTAAACTCGTTAATCGTAATCTGTAAGAACAGACAGTTATTATTTGTAAAGCTAAGCCTTATTCTATTGTAGAAGACAAGCAAACATTTACACCAGGGTCAACAAATTTATTTCATATTTAAAAGCCAGCAAAAAATAAATAAATCAGTTTTTAGCAACCAGATGAGATTTTGTTTATAGATAAATACATTCTAAAGAGCCAAAAGTAATATTTTAGGAGCCAAGGCTCATTGATGGCTGAGATTTGTCAAGCTCTATATTACTCAGTATTTTTATGTAGATGACAATTCATATTTTTGGGGGGTGTTAACTGTTGGTGAAAAAAAAAAAATGTTCACTACTCACCCCCCACCCCCATACTAAAACAGCAAATAATAATACTACTATGCCCCATTTTAATTAGTTGTAAAATAAGTTGCTTGGCTTGCATGGCAGACATTTCATAGTTAAAGGGATAGAAAACTCAAAAACAAAATGTGCATGAGTGCATTTCAATTTGAAATAGAAGCATTTTTGCAATATATTTCCATAAGTAAAAATTCTTCTAATAAAAAGTTATTACCGATTTTCTACGGCATATGCACATATCCTGTGAGTGCCGTGCACCAGTATTTAAACACCACATCTTCTCAGAAGGGCAGCATTGTTTGTATGACACAAAATTACGTCTTCAAAAACAATTCACAGTCAGCTCGCTGAGAAGGTGTGGTGTTTGAATGCTGGTGCACGAGCCCTCGCAGGATATGTGCATATGCCACTGAAAAACAGTAATAACTTTTACTAGAAGCATCTTTGCTAATTGAAGTATAGTGCAAAAATGTTTATTTTTCCGACTGAAATGTACCCATGCGCATTTAATTTTTTACCTTTCTATCCCTTTTAAGAATATTTCAACAAATGTGTTCAATGTGTTACAGATTAGTAGTTACATTAATGTGCGTGTGTGTGTGTGTATATATATATATATATATATATATATATATATAGTCTATACAGGTTAATTCTATAAACCTACTGTAGACACTTTAAATAACTAACAAAGCTAATACTGTAAGAGCGGCAGCGAAACTTGCCCATGGCTGCCAAAAGTGTATTTCCTATAAACTGTTTTTTTGTAACTGACACAAAATAAACTTTTTAACCCATTTTAACGATACACTGACCTAGTCATGCAGCAAGACTAACATCTGCATTATTTCCACAACATTGTGCCAAAAAAGAAGAGTTTACCATCTCCCTACCAAATAGGATGCGGTATAACATAGGAAAATCTCAGAAGCAAAATGACCCAATGGAAATAACAGCTTTGAAGTAACAAGATCTTACAGCACAACCAAAAAACTCTGGAACTACATGCACTTCCCAATTTGCAAAGTACTACTGTGAAATGCATCTTTACCATTTATTCTGTTGCTAAGTAAGCAATTAGAATATACAAATCATATCAACTGGAAAGAGTTTGTATGAATGCAAAGTACTGATTTACATTAACTGCAGTAAACAAGATTTTGCAAAGGATCTTCAGAATTACAAAACATTGAAAGTAAGTTTTATCATAGAAGTCTAGGTCAAACTAAATCCTAGTATGTGCAAGGGAATGTGTAAAACAAACAGAGCGAGTCTGGTGTCTGAGGCCATTACACAGTCATCAGGGGTGGATTCTCAATGAATCACTGTCTGAACACCTCACAAAGAAGCAAGCACAAGTCTGGCATTATCCTTCAGCACTCTATTTGCCAGCATTTAAATCTTCCACTACATAACCTGACCAATATCTACATTACACACATAAGAACCACAGTCTAAGCATATACAATGACCTTGTGAGAAATGCAATAGCCAATCTAGTTAGAAACTCACTGTTATTTTAATTTGCCACTCTCAAGTTTAGCACAGATGTTGCAGCCAATGAAGTACACAGCATTATTAGAGTCCAAACATTGAGTTTTGGATAAAGATGGTGTGTGGTCAGACTAGTTTATATAACAATGATTCTTACATTATACAAAATGCAGGTGTTTAAAATAAGTAGTAATACTAGCAACATGCTGAAAATGAGAGCTTTGGCACTAATAGATTTCCTAAAATGGACAAAGATACGCAGCAGTCACCATTTAGTTATTCTGTTTCAGCTGATCAGACAGACACCAAATCCATAAAGTACATTTATGTTCTTTCACATACTGTAGTATACACTGCACGAAACGTTTCATGCAGAGAGCTGAATATTAACTGCCATCTGACACTATTCATCTGCACGAACATGAAAGCTGGTGCATAAAAAAGGACAGGAAAAAAAACTATTACAGCAATTTCAGCTTCATATTGGCAATTTCCTTACCTGTGGGAATCAATGGTAGATCTGTTTCAGTCTCCGTAGCTATAGTATAGTCAAAGAACAGGAGGGGACTGAAAGATAACAGAAATAAGAGATGTGAACCAAAATAGCCCCAAGGCATTTTCACCCTTGCTATGGAGTAGCAGCAGCAACTGTAAGAGAAGAACTGGACAGTGTTCACTGGTGAGCAAAATAAGCAGCAGCACAGACAGCATAGAACAGGCTCCACCCTCCCAGTCTATCAGCCAGCAGTGTAATCAGGGAGAGAGTGGGTGCTAATTGCAGAAGTTAACCCATTCACAGGCATAGACTAGCAACTACGGGGTCTTTTGCACGTACAAAATACTTATTACAAATGAGATATCTGTTTTAGGATACAAAAGATTTTATAAAGTCTCTACTTTTCCTTGCAGTTAAATGATCACCTATAAACCCCTTCAATTAAAAATACACACTACACACAATATATTCTAATGTCAATATCATTTTTTTTATTTTAAGTAATAATGTTGCAAATTATTGTAATTGTGTAATTTTACACATAAGAATAATATATGTTCGCATTTATTTAGATACTAGCACCAGTGATCGTGATTTAATTTGATTATATATATATAAATAGATAGATTAGATAGATGATAGATAGATAGATAGATAGATAGATAGATGATAGATAGATATAGATAGCTAGATTGATAGATACATGATAGATGATAGAGATG
Organism: Bombina bombina; assembly: GCF_027579735.1. Taxonomy (NCBI): domain Eukaryota; kingdom Metazoa; phylum Chordata; class Amphibia; order Anura; family Bombinatoridae; genus Bombina; species Bombina bombina. The sequence continues at coordinate 295,882,375 of NC_069502.1, read as the reverse complement.
GATGGAAAGATAGATAGAAGATAGATGATAGATAGATATAGATAGATAGATAGATAGATGATAGATAGATAGATGAATAGACATATATATAGATAGATAGATGGATAGATTAGATAGATAGATAGATAGATAGATAGATAGATGATAGATAGATAGATAGATAGATAGATAGATAGATGATAGAAATATAGATAGATGATATATAGATAGATGATAGATAGATAGATAGATAGATGATAGATAGATCATAGAGATGGATAGATAGATAGATTGATAGATGATAGAGATGGATAGATAGATAGATAGATAGATAGATGATAGATAGTAGATAGATAGATAGATAGATAGATAGATGATAGATTATATAGATGGATAGATAGATAGATAGATGATAGAGATGGATAGATAGATAGATGATAGATAGATAGATAGATAGATAGATAGATAGATAGATAGATAGATAGATAGATGATATAGATAGCAGCACTGGAACTTAGGTCACTGCTATGTTATTATCATGATTGATCATAACAGATAAAAGTTTTAATTGTAAAAAATTAGAAAATTCTGAGGTTAGGACAGCAGTAGCACAAATTAGAGTTGCTGTATTGTATGAAGAGAGTTTCCATCTTTGATATGAAACAGGAGGAACACATTGGTTAGTACTATTTTTTACATATAAACTAGTGGTTTAAAGAGACATCCAGTCGTTTAAAGAGACATGTGATGACATCATGGTGAGTTTCACTCTCAGCCAGCAATTGAGAAGGTTTTTACAGTCTACTTTCTCGGTTGTAGTGCAGAGGTCACTTAGATTTGAATCTAAAATAATGACCCCCTAGGAGGATCTACTTAGTGTGGTAGCTGACAATGTATCACCCTCCACACTATAGTGAAACAGGATCAACTACCTCGTACCTTCCACTTCCTATTAGCACCTGTTTAATTATCCCACAGAAGTTCTGAAATGTCTGCTATTTCTGGTCACTTGGTCTAAGAGGGAGTCCTTATAGCACAGAAGAAGTCCCACAGAAAGCTGCATAACTATATAGTTAAAGGGACATTGACTAAAATGTAATTCCACATAAAGGGCTAGATTACAAGTGGAGCGCTAATTTATTGCGTGCCAGAGATCAGATCTCTGGTTAATTTTATAAATGTTCACCAAATGCCCCCAAATTACAGTGTAGTATATTTTATAAAAAAAAATAATAATGTAGAATTTTTTTTTATTTTTTAATAAAATAACTACACTAGGCAGTATTTTGGGGGTAAAGTTGGCAGGAGTGGGGTGTTAGAAAAAAAATGGCACTGAAAAGAGCCTTTACATAGCAGTCTATGGGAACTGTGTGTTCCCAGTAAATATATATGTATATGCTTATTTACATATTTATTTATGTGGTATGTGTATATACACATAGTAACACATACATAAGCATATACATATATATTAACAATTTGCTGCCTTCGCTACACAACTTAACCCCTTCGCTGCACTTGTATGATGGCATCAGAATGAGGCTCCCATTGGAGCCTATGGAGGTGCACTCTCATGAGCTTGATGCTTCCCAGCAATGCAACGCAAGCAATATTTCAAGAAAGCGATATTTAGTGCTCCACTTGTAATCTGGCCCAAAATGTTAAATTACAAGAATGGAAAAAATACAGACTTAAGGGACTTTTCAAAGGTTATGTCCAAGGATTCCAAAACAAATCTTGTTTTGCTAACAAAATCAGAGTTTTGAATAGTTTTAAAACATTTATTTTGTATGCAAGTAATTTGAAATACACTGCATACTTAATGCTACGTAAGCATTATATGCTTAAATATTAAATTACTTGAATATTCCTTTAATAAATGGTTTATCCGAAAACTTCAGGGGTGTTAAGACCTTTGAAAGTCGGTTGTTTTTAGTACTCGTGTAAGTGTGTGATTATATACCTGACCTGCCACCCCACAGTATGAGTCTCTTGTTTTCTCTACAGTGTCTGTGGTTAGTACAGCCAATCTGAATGCTTACCACCTGACAGCTGTGCTTCTACTTACCTTCTGTAAGAACCAGTCATTCAATAGAAAGATGGGTATAGAAAAGAAGCCCAATGATTGGCTGTAACACCTGTAGACTCTGTAAAGAAAATTAAGCTTTATATCACAGGTGGTAGTTCAGGTGGTTAATCAAACATCATATTCCTTTTATAAATTGTTTACTTGTATTTATATATTTATGATGTATAGTGCAATGTTAAAACTACATTTTAGATTTAAAAATAAAAATAAATAGTTACACATACCTTTGTTCTAAAATCACAATGCCTTTCAAAATGGTTTTGTTCACAAATAGAAGGTATCATATGTACTAAAATTCTTTCATGGCAGAAACAGTTAACAGAAACTTGTACATTTTCATCTGCTGCTTTCTGTAGCAAAATATGTATATCAGAAAGGTGAGCTAATGAATTTTGTAAACCAAAAAGTGTTAGCATGAAGATTAGAAATGATCAGCTCAAACAATATTGTTTGCCACCTACTTTACTGAAATGTAAGTAAAATCAATATTTGAGTTTTAAGTAGTGGTTTCGTTGGGTAAAACTAGTCTATTTGTAAAAAAGAACTGTATAAGCAGAGTGAGAATTACAACCAAATATTCATAGACACTTGTAAGTTTGTAGATGAACCTTGCTGTAATTATATCTGAAATCCACTGAATCTCGCTTGTATCATTAGTGGGTGTTCCTGCCATTAATGTCTATAGTTGTGTTATTTACCCAATATATAAAATTTGATGAAACAAGAACTTATTCCTAAGAAGCTAAAACAGTTAGAACCACAGCAACTTCAGAAAAACGACTGAAACGGTAAATTAATGTGCATGAAAACTATTTGTATGTCTATTTTGTCTCTCACTGCTACCACTTCCTATTAAAAGTATAGGGCACAAATAATTGGAAGTATAGGGAGCAATATTTACGTATTGGGTGTGTTACAAAAAATACTTTGGTAAACTTTTTACTTTGGTTATAATGTATTTTAATCAATGACCTTTATACCCATTATTGGACCAGATTACAAATGGTGCCCTATTTAGCGCTTTTGCTAATGTGCAAACACCACTGGAAGTAAAATTTCAGATATCGTGACTGTAGACTTTAATGAAGCAAGCTCTAAAAAAAAAAAAAAAAAAAAAGATTTATACTATGTGTAAAACATTACAAAATACTAGTCCTAAAGCCTGTGTACATGGCCATTTTCTGCAGTGCAGCGGTCCCACCCACCCGTGCTCCTGACTGGTCACGCCCAGCCATGCCCACTCCCGCCTGGCCACACACCCGCCATGACCACTCCCGCCCGGTCACAACCCAGCCATAGCCGCTCCTGTCCGGCCACGCCACACCCGCTCCTGCCCACCCTCTCTGCTTTCTGATCCACGGTGTCAACGGCCAGTTATGTTTGTCCTTGCGCAGTCTCTACTGAGCATGACAGCTTCGGACAAACATACCTGGCTTATTATTATATAGGATTAAAATTGAACAAAAAAAGATTTTTCATGTTTTAAGGTATTTGAGTAGAAAGGGCTCCAAAGTGTGTGTGTGTGTGTATATATATATATATATATATATATATATATATATATATATATATATATATATATATATATGTGTGTGTGTGTGTGTGTATTTATATGTGTATATATGTATGTAATATAAATATATAAATACATAAATATACAGTACATATATATACATATATATGCACATATATATGCTCACATACACATATTTAGAAATATATACACTATATCCATTATAGACATAATTATTCAAATTCCTTGGTGCACATTTTTTTTAACTGTTACTCTTTACGCTAGGTCTCCCAACGCGTATTAAATTTGTTTGCGCTTAAGCAAACACGTTAAATTTCAACTTGCAATATGCGAGCAAGCTAGTGCGCCACTTGTAATCTGGCCCATTGTAAGCACAAGACGAGCAAAAAATAATACAACTTGCATTAGAACTTGTTCCTGACTTTTGCATTAAAATATCCCTTTAAATAAAACACAGGCCATTCATTTATTAAGCAAAGAAGATTTTTTAGTTAGAGTGATTTAACACATTAAAAATGGATCACTAATATTAACAGAATTTTCTTACACTTAATATATGTATACAAATCGTTGAAATTCCTTTTTCCCAGCAAACAGCTCTCGCCCTGGGTTCAAATGAGGCAACTCATAGAAATAAGGGGAAATGGGGCCTCCGTAGTACTGCTTCAAGCACTCTGCTGTACATTTCTTGTCTTTAAAGAAATAGCTCCTTGGAATTATTACTTTTTTCTTTTTTTAAAGGATTTCTTCAGAGCACAATGCTCAATTGTCTGTTTTTGTAGCTTTTAATTATTTTCTACTAAATTTTTGAACTGGGGATTTCATTCTTGAAGAAATAAAGAATCTGCAATATGAATATTTTAACTAGTTCCCCATAAGCTGTGATTTATTAAAACTGATGTTCTATTAGCACATCCGGATCTCAGGAGATTACGAACAGAAACACATGATCAGAACACTGAATGTGTGTAATTATAGCAATATCTTGTATAGCAGAATTTATATAGTAGGAGCATACTGTGGACTAGGGCTGTCCAACCTTTAGCCCCAAGGGGCCAGAATGCTCTATGGCATTTTATCAAGCCATATTTAAAATATATATATATGTGCTCATCCAGGAATGAGTATAATCACTTGTTCTATAGGTAAACACCACTCCAGGACCACCATCTCCTTTATAAAAACAGATCTGGAATGTTAGTAATATTTTAGATGGAGTTTAATTCATCAGTTGTAATAAAGACGTGCTATAACTTACTTTTTAATATGAAATTCAAATACACCACGCTCCGGCCGCCCACTTCAAAAGTCAATTTTTCAGTGAGCTAACAGTTTGAACTGTTCTCCAATTAGCGCTCTCGTCTTAAAGTGAATGTTAATTTTGATGCTAAAGTGCACGTTTTTTTAAAATTCGATTAAAAACCGGGCACTTTAATTCATCAAAATTGACATTCACTTTAAGGTACTTTTGTTGTAGCAAGAGAGATGTACAATAAAAACCATAAGCTGACAGAAAAATTGACCTTTGAAGTGGGGTATTTGAATTTAATATCTATATTAAAAAGTAAGTTAAAGTTCATCTTCAACACAACTGATGAATTAAACTTCATCTAAAACATCACTAACATTTTGGATCTGTTTTTATAAAGGGGAGAGTTTACCATCACTTTAATTTGTTCAGAATGTGCCTTTTTTACTGTGAAAATTGTAGTAAGTCAGCCCATATCTAGGCATATTGGGCAATAGATACAACAATAAAAAATGTGTTAAGAACAAATGTGTAAATACAATGGGCTATGAATCAATTTTAGGTTTCCTGCCATCACCTCTAGGAAGACTAATCCCCAATGGTCATAAGAGGGGCGAAACAACCATTGGTGCAGCAGGTGCAGTGGCACCAGGGGCCCATTGCAGCCAGTCTATACATAATGCAGGGAGCCTTTTATTAGTGCAGGTTCATCTATTCATCTATCTATCCATTTATTTATGTATTTATCTATCTGTCTGTCTGTCTATCTATCCTCAAAATTGCTTACTACTGAGTTACCTTTGGGGGTTCCAAACATTTTTGCACCAGGGCCCTCTGTTGAGTAGGTCCACTGCTGGGTCATAATATGCATGTCACAGCCTATGTGGGTAGTAAACCAAGCACTGCTGGCTTGCATTGTAGTCTCTTACTGCTGAGCCACAGGTTAGCCTAAGTTTTAGCTTTTGTTTCTAACCTGTTCTCTTGTCTTTTTTAAAAAACTCTTTGGGGCCAATTTATCATATGCCGGGTGGACATGATTCGCTGTCGGCATTTAACATTGCACAATGTTAAAATTGAAATGCTTCTGCAATGCTGCCCTCTACACAGGGGGTGTCAATCATCCCAATCATATCTGATCGGGATGATTGCAGTCTGCCACCTAAAAGCTGGCAGAGAAGTTAAGGAGAAGTGCTCTTACGACCGCTGCTTTTTAATTTCTGTTTCCGGCAAGCCGGAAAAACTACAGGGGGTATATAGCAGCATTTGCTCCTTGTTTAATCTACCCATTTGGCTCCACCTGTCTGCCAGCTGTGATAGATTTACAATCAACTACTTCCTGTACTTTATGCCTATTTGTTGGACTTGCTCCTATGTTGTGTGTTGCTTGGTATTGCTGATTTTCTTTCTCTGACCATTTCTAAACCTGACTACTTTTTTGCCTGCTGATTCTGTACTTTGCTGCCAGTCTGTGTATCGACTTCCTGCCTATCTTGGCTACACTCTTGGATTACCTTGTTGTGCCTCATTTCCTGCCTTTTGTCAACCTTGTCTGTTCTACTATGTGTTTGCTTAGCCCTCAGCCACTTATCCACTACAAACTATATCAACGTTTGGAAACCCTCCAACTGATGCGACTAGCAGAGGGTGTACCTCACTGCGGTACCTTACAATGCATACATAAAAAAGAGATTTGGATAGTTTATATCAGCCAACTTTGTTCCTTGGTCCCCTTCTCTTCTCAATCTATATGTCATCATTAGGTTCCTTAATAAAGTCCCACGGGATTCAAAATCATTTGTATGCTGCTGATACCCAAATCTACCTTTCTTCACCAGACCTTACTTCTTCCTTTCCAACTCGAGTCACAAACAGTCTTTCTCAAATATCATCTTGTTTGGATGTCTTATGTGGGTCATTCTAGATCCCTGATCCTGGGTTTAGCAAATGATCTGCATTTTATCCCGTGGGTGGCAACTTCTACTGTGATGAGCAGTTCTGTGTATTTTCCCTCAGCCTGACTAGTTATATACATTTGTCCAAAGTCCTGGCCATTTAACCACTGTTTTTTTTTTCTTCATTAGATGCTTTTTTCTACTTTCAGTGCCAAATTGTTTTCTGGAGCTTATCTCACTTTCAGAGGTCAGATAAGGGTTAATTTGACATTGCTTTTGCAAACGTTTTGTTTTACTCTGGAGGACAATGTACCCAAATAAGGTGTACAGTAGATACAAAATAGGTTGTATTTATACATGATACCCCAAATAGGGTGCATATACATTTATATATATATATGTTTACCTATAGAACAAGTGATTATACTTATACTCATTCCCTGGATGAGCACATATATATATATATATATATATATATATATATATATATATATATATATATATATATATATATACAGGGGTCAAGTCAGGCGGGAACGCATGGGAACGGAGTTCCTACACTATTTTTACAAGTGGAACTAAGTTCCCTCGAGACAGAGAACAGAAGCACTTCGGTAAACACTGCTGCAGCTGGTGGGAGGAGCTGGAGCACAGTCTGGTTTGGGGGATAGTGAGATCCTCTAGTAATGGGCAGTAACACTTCCTACAATACACTAAATGTAAGACTGTCAGCGGTCCTGCTGTGTGATCACCCCTCAATGTGTTTAACACATGGTGCTTACATTTCTGTGTGGCTTGCTCTGGGGTTATTTAGCTCCCCTCAGCAGAAATAGGACTATTGCACCTGAAGTGGGTGGGCAACCATTTAACCCTTCATTAGATTTAATTTGCTTTCATTAACAAAAGTGCATTGATTATATACATAAACATACAGTGTATATATATATATATATATATATATATATATATATATATATATATATATATATATACAGGGAGTGCAGAATTATTAGGCAAGTTGTATTTTTGAGGATTAATTTTATTATTGAACAACAACCATGTTCTCAATGAACCCAAAAAACTCATTAATATCAAAGCTGAATAGTTTTGGAAGTAGTTTTTAGTTTGTTTTTTGTTATAGCTATTTTAGGGGGATATCTGTGTGTGCAGGTGACTATTACTGTGCATAATTATTAGGCAACTTAACAAAAAACAAATATATACCCATTTCAATTATTTATTTTTACCAGTGAAACCAATATAACATCTCAACATTCACAAATATACATTTCTGACATTCAAAAACAAAACAAAAACAAATCAGTGACCAATATAGCCACCTTTCTTTGCAAGGACACTCAAAAGCCTGCCATCCATGGATTCTGTCAGTGTTTTGATCTGTTCACCATCAACATTGCGTGCAGCAGCAACCACAGCCTCCCAGACACTGTTCAGAGAGGTGTACTGTTTTCCCTCCTTGTAAATCTCACATTTGATGATGGACCACAGGTTCTCAATGGGGTTCAGATCAGGTGAACAAGGAGGCCATGTCATTAGATTTTCTTCTTTTATACCCTTTCTTGCCAGCCACGCTGTGGAGTACTTGGACGCGTGTGATGGAGCATTGTCCTGCATGAAAATCATGTTTTTCTTGAAGGATGTAGACTTCTTCCTGTACCACTGCTTGAAGAAGGTATCTTCCAGAAACTGGCAGTAGGACTGGGAGTTGAGCTTGACTCCATCCTCAACCCGAAAAGGCCTCACAAGCTCATCTTTGATGATACCAGCCCAAACCAGTACTCCACCTCCACCTTGCTGGCGTCTGAGTCGGACTGGAGCTCTCTGCCCTTTACCAATCCAGCCACGGGCCCATCTATCTGGCCCATCAAGACTCACTCTCATTTCATCAGTCCATAAAACCTTAGAAAAATCAGTCTTGAGATATTTCTTGGCCCAGTCTTGATGTTTCAGCTTGTGTGTCTTGTTCAGTGGTGGTCGTCTTTCAGCCTTTCTTACCTTGGCCATGTCTCTGAGTATTGCACACCTTGTGCTTTTGGGCACTCCAGTGATGTTGCAGCTCTGAAATATGGCCAAACTGGTGGCAAGTGGCATCTTGGCAGCTGCACGCTTGACTTTTCTCAGTTCATGGGCAGTTATTTTGCGCCTTGGTTTTTCCACACGCTTCTTGCGACCCTGTTGACTATTTTGAATGAAACGCTTGATTGTTCGATGATCACGCTTCAGAAGCTTTGCAATTTAAGAGTGCTGCATCCCTCTGCAAGATATCTCACTATTTTTGACTTTTCTGAGCCTGTCAAGTCCTTCTTTTGACCCATTTTGCCAAAGGAAAGGAAGTTGCCTAATAATTATGCACACCTGATATAGGGTGTTGATGTCATTAGACCACACCCCTTCTCATTACAGAGATGCACATCACCTAATATGCTTAATTGGTAGTAGGCATTCAAGCCTATACAGTTTGGAGTAAGACAACATGCATAAAGAGGATGATGTGGTCAAAATACTCATTTGCCTAATAATTCTGCACTCCCTGTGTGTATATATATATATATATATATATATATATATATATATATATATATATATATATATATATATATATATATAATAGCCCAAATAGGGTGTATGTATATATACATGATAACCCAAATAGGGTGTATATATGCATGATGCTGTGACTGTACTCTAGTATAAAAGGACTGGAAATGTCCACTAGATCTGGACATGTAAGAAACTGCAGCAAATAAGAAATCATTTTTTTTTCCTATTTGAAATGGACTAGTAACTTTGCCTTGATTAGTATAATGATATGTAAATACAGTGACAGTGTACCCAGATGATGTATGCACAGTGACCTTGTGCCAAGATGTATAGTAATATTCTTGAGGGGATTGAGGGTGTTTAGTGTAAAGCAGGCCTGGGTTTTAAACAAAAATCATCAGCTTATTGTTGTTAGGCTGTGTTGGCTTTGCCAGCAAACCAAGCATTTAGCTTGCTAATTCAATGGCCTTTATAGTACTTAGTTGCTTGGAAAAATATCTTCCTATTTCATATATGACCATATATTTAGGAAATGTTTCACTTTTATTATATTCCATTTCCTTAGCTTGCACTTGATCTTAGATGCACACTTGGTGCACATGCGCCTGGCCAAATGCATGTGCCCAGGTGATGAATGTGCAGTTATATTGTGCCCAGCCTTTGTGCATACATCACATTTTAGCAATTAACTAACATAATTAGATTAATATATGCAAAATGGATGTCCTATAATAACCAAACAATAATAGTCGTGCACTGTTTTTGTCATATCCCCCTACTGTATCTGGCCTGTGCTCACCCTTGGAGGTCTGTGAGGGAGAGGGGACTACATAACCCATCTGTTACCCCCTCCCCAATAGCTACTGAGTAACTGTCTTGTGCACTTCTGACAGATTATACTGCAAAGATGCAGGTCTCTGAGATAACTATGTAATTGCAGCTATTTTTTTCATTTCTGGGGAATTGTGTTTAAATATTTGCTTAATAATATAAAGCTTAGCTCTGGGTTTGTCTTACACTGAGGGAGAGGGGGCGCTTAAGGTGAGGAGGGGTCTGTGTGTTAGGTAGAGGGGGGCTGAGAGATTAAGGAAGGGGCTGTGTGTGAATGAGAGGGGGTCTGAGAGAGTGATGATGGAGCTGTGTGTGAGGGAGCGGATGTCTGAAAGAGTCAGGAGGGGGCTGTGTGTAAGGGAGGGGGACAGAGTGAGGAAGGAGCTGTGTGTGAGGTAGAGGGGCCTGGGAGGATGAGGAGGGGGCTGTGTGTGAGGGAGAGTGAGGAGGGGCTGTGTGTGAAGAAAAGGGGGGTGAGAGTGAAGAGGGGGCTGTGTGTGAGGAAGAGGGGGGCTGAGAGGGTGAGGAGGGGACTGTGTGTGAGGGAGAGTGAAGAGGGGCTGTGTGTGAGAGAGGGGAGCTGTGTGTGAGGAAGAGGGGGGCTGGGAGGATGAGGAGGGGGCTGTGTGTAAGGGAGGGGGACTGAGAGTGAGGAAGGAGCTGTGTGTGAGGTAGAGGGGGCTGGGAGGATGAGGAGGGGGCTGTGTGTGAGGGAGAGTGAGGAGGGGCTGTGTGAGAGGAAAAGGGGGGTGAGAGTGAAGAGGGGGCTGTGTGTGAGGAAGAGGGGGGCTGAGAGGGTGAGGAGGGGACTGTGTGTGAGGGGCTGTGTGTGAGAGAGGGGGGCTGAGAGTGAGGAGGGAGCTGTGTGTGAGGGAGAGTGAGAGAATGTAGGGGCTGTGTGTGAGGAAAAGGGGGGCTGTGAGTGAGGAGGGGGCTGTGTGTGAGGAAGAGGGGGCTGGGAGGGTCAGGAGGGGGCTGTGTGTGAAGGAGAGGGAGAGTGAGGAGGGGCTGTGTGTAACAAAAGGGGGGCTGAGAGTGAGAAGGGGGCTATGTGTGAGGAAGAGTGGGGCTGAGAAGGTGAGGAGGTGGCTGTGTGTGAGGAAGAGGGGGGCTGAGAGGGTGAGGAGGGGGCTGTGTGTGAGGAAGGGGTGCGCTGTAAGGGTGAGATTTGGATTGTGGAAGGTAGCTAACAGGAGCTGCCTGGTTGTGAGGGGGGTTCAGAAGGTTAAAAGCAGGCTTTGTGAGTAAGAGGAAGCTGAGAGGGTAAGCAGTGGGCTTTGTGTTACCTAGATAGTAGTGCTAAATAGATCAATTCTAATTTATTATAAATTCTTGCATTATGCAGAGTGACCTAAGAACACAATTCTTGACATATTGCGCAATTTTTTTAATCAAGCTGTGAATAAAAAAAAGGAATTAAAAAAAAAAAAACTATTTTACACAGTTTGCTTGCAAAAAGTATGATGCTTCATAAAGATGGTGCATAATTTGAGGTAATTTTACTTTTTCCTCTATCTATAGCTTAAACAATTGCATATCAGCAGGAACACTCAAATTAATTAGTCCAGTACTTATAGTTGTTTGTCCCAATGTCTTGTTCCTGTATTGATAATGCATTTTGGTTTCTAATATATAATACAACTTTAAAATTGGCCAAAAATACCTGGCTCCTAGATTCATGGCATCCTGATCCTACATTTTAACTGTCAGGTTGTCTTCAAACCATTATCTTTATCTATCTATTTTATTGTCCAAGAGTAGTCCTTTGTGCTAATTAAAACGTAATTTCAAACTGAATTTTGTCATGTTACCTAAGTATTAAAATGCTTAGAAGTGTATTTAATATGCTTGTAATTGTATAAGCTTTATTTGTATCTTTACATCTTTTTGATAAAAGAATCATCATGGCCTCTCTAACATAGTATGTTTGACTGTCTATTTGGGTTGCAACTTGAGGTTTGCGTCACTGTAATGTCCTTGTTATCATCATAAAAAAACACATAAATATAAGGCCCAGTTCCACTCAACTGTCCCTAATTGTCAGCATGATTCTTCATTATATACAGAAATATTACTGTTCCAATGGCACAAACGGTATATTGCAATATATACAATGTTCTAGTGCTCCACATTTGTGGATTTGTATTTTTTTCAAATAAAATGTTGTGCATTACCTTAAAGGTACATTGTACACACAATCACCTAGATAACGAGTTTTGCGTTAACAGGGGTGCGGTGCTAATGAGCAGTTTATGCTCACCACTCACTTGCAGACAACGCTGGTAATACAGGTTTTCACAAACCCGGCGTTAGCCGCAAAAAAGTGAGCGAAGAGCAAAATTTTGCTCCACATCTCACCTCAATACCAGCGCTGCTTACGTTAGCGGTAAGCAGGTAAAACGGCCTTGTGCACGATTTCCCCATAGGAATCAATGGGGGAGAGCCGGCTGAAAAAAAACTAACACTTGCAAAAAAGCAGCGTAAAGCTCCTAACGCAGCCCCATTGATTCCAATGGGGAAACACATTTTATGTCTACACCTAACACCCTAACAAGAACCCTGAGTCTAAACACTCCTAATCGTACACTTATTAACCCCTAATCTGCCGCCCCCGACATTGCCGACACCTGCATTATATTATTAACCCCTAATCTGCCGCTCCGGACACCGCCGCCACCTACATTATACTTATGAACCCCTAATCTGCTGCTCCCAACATCGCCGACACCTACATTTTATTTATTAACCCCTAATCTGCCGCCCCCTATGTCGCCGCAACTTACCTACATTTATTAACCCCTAATCTGCCGCCCCCAAAGCAGCCGCTACTATAACAAAGTTATTAACCCCTAAATCTAAGTCTAACCCTAACCCTAACACCCCCCTAACTTAAATATAATTTAAATAAATCTAAATAAAATTACTACAATTAACTAAATAATTCCTATTTAAAACTAAATACTTACCTATAAAATAAACCCTAAGCTAGCTACAATATAACTAATAGTTACATTGTAGCTAGCTTAGGGTTTATTTGATCGGTAAATATTTAGTTTTAAATAGGAATTATTTAGTGAATTGTAGAAATTTTATTTAGATTTATTTAAATTATATTTAAGTTATGGGGTGTTAGGGTTAGGGTTAGACTTAGGTTTAGGGGTTAATAACTTTATTATAGTGGCAGCGACGTTGGGGGCGGAAGATTAGGGGTTAATAAATGTAGGTAGGTGTCGGCGATGTTAGGGCCGGCAGATTAGGGGTTAATAATATTTAACTAGTGTTTGCGATGCGGGAGTGCGGCGGTTTAGGTGCTAATATATTAATTATAGTGGCGGTGATGTCCGGTTTGGCAGATTAGGGGTTAAAATATTTATTTTATTGTTTGCGATGTGGGGGGGCCTCGGTTTAGGGGTTAATAGGTAGTTTATCGGTGTTAGTGTACTTTTTAACACTTTAGTTAAGAGTTTTATGCTACGGCGTTGTAGTGTAAAACTCTTAACTACTGACTTTAAAATGCGGTATCAGTCTTGACAGGAGAGGCTGTACCGCTCACTTTTTGGAAGACTCGTAATACCGGCGCTATGCAAGTTCCATTGAAAATATAGGATACGCAATTGAAGTAAGTGGATTTGCGGTATTTCCGAGTCTGGCCAAAAAAGTGAGCGATAGACCTGTACCTTCAAGACTCGTAATACCAGCGGGTGTTAAAAAGCAGCGTTGGGACCTCTCAATGCTGCTTTTTAACCCTAACGCAAGACTCGTAATCTAGCCGAATGTTTCTTTGAATAAATGTTTTGTAGATGTTCCATTTATATAGCCAATCTGGGAGTGTTTTTGTAAAAATGAATAGTTTTGCTTATTTTTAAATAACATTGTGCTGGTTTTTAGACTCCTAACCAAACACCAAAGTTTTAGATGTATACTGATGTCTACAGACTCCTGGTTGTGTAATGGGTCTTTTAATATACAGGAGAAGGGGTGGGGGGGGGGGTCTGCCTGTCCTTGCTTTCCCAACCCCTTTCATTGGGTGTTTTTCAGCCTAGCCTCATCAACAGTGCTAAACTGGGAACTTCTAAGTAAGTTTTTAAAAGGCTTTAAACTGGATTTTTATGTCAGTATCTGTGCATATTCTTCTTTATAAAAGTGTTTTTTATATATATATATATATATATATATATATATATATATATATATATATATATATATATATATATATATATATAAAATTTATAAAAGTATTATATATGCAGTTATAAGAAAAATGGTGCACACTGTCACTTTAAATTGATTTTCTCCCATTTTTTCATTTTAAAACATGTTTAGCAAATATGGACATAACTAACAGTTATGATGCATAGTACTGAGTATAATATAGCTGAAACAGTACACCCTCCATTCACTTCCCCTTTTACCTAACACATAATCAGATATAGGAGCATCAGCTTTCCTTTTATGGTGCTCTGTGCCGTTGCATTGTGGCATCATTGCTGAAATTGCCTCTACAAGCATAAAGGGGATTAAACATGCAGATGGGATAGTAATCACTTTATATTTTGTTCTAATCAGAAAAAGATTTGCAAAGAGTAATACTTTCCATAGAACTATTTCATTCAAACATTCTAAACATGACTATGTATGAGGCAAACCCTATACACAATTTCATAAAATGAGACAATAAAATTACTAAAAGTGCTGTCTTTCCTACAAAAACATATTTAAGCTTCTTGTGAAATTCTATTAAAATATTGAGAAAAATGGAGGTAAGAACATGAAGGAATATAGTTGAATTGAACAGTGTTGGAAACCTGTTAAGTTTTTGTCTTCTAGAGTGACAGCCATCAGGTGTGGTTTGTTCTACAGCACCTAGGTTCATAGAATACTGAGCACTAAATATGTATATCACTAAAGCTGTATGTTGTGCCAAGGCTGCCATTTTAGGCCAAGTTTCAATTGTTGGTGTTAATTTTATGGCGGTTAATAGCTGTTAATTTTTTTTTGACAGTTTACAAAGCTGTCTGGTTTTCATTTTGTCCAAATTATGATAAATTGTGCTCAGAATATACTGAGCACATTAACGACTTCAGCTTGTTGTATGCTCTCATTAATGGACCCATTATTCCACTTTATAACTAGTATTACCAAATGTGAAAAATGACGTTAATATTTTAAATATAAAAGGCACCACAATATATAAAATCCATAAAATTATATTGTGCCAGTGTAGCTTTCGTATTACAAGCTGAAAGTAAAAAGGGTTTAACTTACTTTCCCCATAGAAGTCAATAGAGCAAGAAAAGTGGGGGAAAAAACATCCTACTCGCACGCAAACCCAATCGTATATTCTCACATGCGCTAACCTGACATGAAAATATTAATATTTCACATTCGAATGTTCTTGACATAGCAGAATATGTTCTATTTTTTCATAAATACTATTTCTACATATATCTGATGGTATTTTGGTACAATATATATTTATACCTATATATATATATATATATATATATATATATATATATATATATATATATGTTTATGTGGCAAACCTAGCCACTTCTGGACTATAACGTAAGAAAGGTTGTCTGTGACAGACCCTTCGGTCAGGACTGAAAGTGTTAACTTTATTTTCTAACCACAAGTGGCTGGCTCCAGCTACAATCTAATTAATGCTTAGCATTCTATTGTTTGATCACCCCCAGAGAGAAACGCCTAAGTGATAAGGAGAGTCAAGAGTGTCCTGTGGTTGAAGTGTTTAAGTAATATAATCCTATTGTATCATGTCAAGGGCGCTTCTCCCTTTTATCTAATGTACAACATTCTTTCAACCCCCATCTGGGGGGGGGGGGGGGTCAAAAACCTGTATAAATCTGTATGCTGCCTTCAAATAAAGTGTTATTCTGTTTAAAACCTGAAAACTGGCTGGGTTGTGAATTGCTGATTCCCTATGCAGGACATTGTTCCCTGGTGTTAACCCTTGGTATCCGGTTGGTACCGTTACAATTGGTGGCAAGCGACGGAATGAACCTTATCGCCCAGAAGAGCAACTACACAAGCCAGTAACCTCAGGAAGAGGGGGATTACTACAATACTGACTAAGATGGAAGGAGTACCAGGGACCGAAGTGAATGGAGATGGATTATTCTAAGCTAAAGAGACAAACGTAAAAGGAACTGCTAGAAGCCAGGGGAAAGATAGGCAGCAGCAAACCCAAGGCTATATTAATTGCTGAGCTGATGGAGGGAGACAGAGCTCGCAGCGCTACGCCTCCAGCAGCCATGGAGGAGACCCTATACCAGAGGGAAATGAGGACCAGGCTGGAATTTTTACCCCAACCTGTACCACGGGATATGCTATCCGTGGTAATGGCAGATGTGCAGGAGTACGTGATGGCACACAGTCCGCGGAATGCATCCTCCCGAGCAGAATCCATTTTGGACGCACTCAGCAACCCAGTAAGACCCAAAATCCCATACCATGCATTTAAAATGTTTTGTGAGGAGAAGGATGAGATTGATGGGTATTTACAGGATTTTGAGAGACTGTGCGAGTTACATGATTTGGAGCAGTCCGTATGGGTGCCGGTGCTAGCAGGCAAGCTAGCCGGTAGGGCAGCGGAAGCGTATCGCGCTGTACCCAGGGAGGACAGCAAGGATTACGCTAAAGTGAAGAGAGCGATCTTGGAAAGATATGCCATTACCTCAGAGGCATACCGGCGCAAGTTTAGAGGCCTGCGCAAGCCAGAAAGAGATTCACATGCAGAGTGGGCCCACAAGCTGGATCAAGCATCTCAGGGGTGGATACAGGCCAGCCAAGCTACCACCATGGAAGAATTGCGACAACTGATGCTGTTGGAGCAATTCTTTAACGGCTTGTCCCCAGAAGCCCAAGAATGGGTGAGAGATCGAAAACCCCTCACCTTAACCGAAGCAGCCAGATTAGCAGACCAGCATTTTGATGCCAGGAGGCACCATGGACTACAGCCTAACAACGGACGGGCTAATATACAATGCCACACCTGCAAGCAGTGGGGACATATGGCACGTGAGTGCACCCAAAATCGGAGCAGACAAGCTTGGAACCAGGTCAGACAGTACCTGGCCCCAAGGGCGGCTGCTCACCATTACCAAACGGAGCCAGCCGCTCATGAGGTGTTGAGCACCCAAGCCGAGGAACCCCTGGGAATTCTGCATGAGGTGATGTCGGTCCAGGGACTTCGGGATTCGGGAGCTACTTTAACCCTGATAGCTCCCCATTTGGTGCCGGATACAGCACCCACTGGCGGATCCGTGGCAGTACGAGGGGCAGGGGGAGCAGTATACCGATTGCCCACTGCTAGAGTGGAGTACAGACCCCCAGTCACCCCAGCAGCTGCCAGTTACCAACCCCCAGCGCACCGCTATACCACACGGCCTCCGGCCACGAACTACCCTCAGAGAGCCCGGTTCAATTCGCGGGGCTACTCACAACCTATTCGGTGCTTTGGATGTAAGCAACTAGGGCACAAAAGACCAGAGTGTCCCCTAAATGCAGCGAATCAAGCACAGTCCTGGAGAAGACCCGCTGGCGGAATCCCACATAATCCTCAGCCTGTGGCCCGCTACGTAGAGGCGCCAGAATGCTGGGGCAGCCTACATGAAGCAGACCCCGTGCAAGCTGCCCACCGGAATAACCGGCAACGGGTTAAAGTGAATGGGAAGGAGGTCAGTTGTCTACGGGATACTGGTGCTACCATGACCTTGCTTCAAGAGAACTTGGTGCCTGAGAAACAGCACACTGGAGACACTGTGGCTGTGAGGGTAGCAGGGGGCACTGTGTTCCGCCTACCTGTTGCCAGGGTACATTTGGATTGGGGAGTGGGCGCTAGACTTGTGAATGTGGGGGTCAAGAAGGACTTACCTGCTGATGTTCTCCTTGGAAATGACTTGGCCCCCCTTGTTTCTGCCTATGCTCCCATGGATCCCGCTAATGTTAACCCTGTGACTACCCAAGCCCAGTCCCTCCGGGAAGAGACGCTTCCATGTTTGGGGTGGGGGCAGTACTGAGCCAAGTTGGAGCAGATGGCGGAGAACACCCCGTAGCTTACTTGAGCCGAAAGTTGTTGCCCCGGACATCCCCAAGCCGATCCGTTGGGATCAGACTGTGTATGCCGGCTTGGTTCTGGGGGAGCATTGTGGCAAACCTAGCCACTTCTGGACTATAACGTAAGAAAGGTTGTCTGTGACAGACCCTTCGGTCAGGACTGAAAGTGTTAACTTTATTTTCTAACCACAAGTGGCTGGCTCCAGCTACAATCTAATTAATGCTTAGCATTCTATTGTTTGATCACCCCCAGAGAGAAACGCCTAAGTGATAAGGAGAGTCAAGAGTGTCCTGTGGTTGAAGTGTTTAAGTAATATAATCCTATTGTATCATGTCAAGGGCGCTTCTCCCTTTTATCTAATGTACAACATTCTTTCAACCCCCATCTGGGGGGGGGGGGGGTCAAAAACCTGTATAAATCTGTATGCTGCCTTCAAATAAAGTGTTATTCTGTTTAAAACCTGAAAACTGGCTGGGTTGTGAATTGCTGATTCCCTATGCAGGACATTGTTCCCTGGTGTTAACCCTTGGTATCCGGTTGGTACCGTTACAGTTTATATATAGGTATAGATATATACAGATCTACAGTATATAGGAATATCTATTTATAAATGCTTAGAACATTTTCTATGTGCAGAACATTGGAATGTGAAATAATTACTGTAAATACACACTATAACACTTTATTAAAAATAAACATTGCATAAATAGGCTTTAACACGTTTTCATCTACTTGACTGCAAAGAGCTCCAATGCACTTATATATATATGTCTATATATGTACACACATATAAACATATATAGATACATACATATATATATTTAGACATGTATATGTATGTATCTCTATGTTAAAGCCCTTTTCCTGCCTTTTTTTTTTCTAACACCTGAGGCCTCATATCTTGGAGCCCTTATAACTTTTTTGTGCAATATTTATTTGTAGTCATTTTTATTGGATAGTGTTATGAGTGTAACTGTACTTTTGAATATATTTTGATATGTTTTATGACACATGTTAAATTCAATTGCGCTCAAGCATTCATGTTTACTTTCAACTTGTTATAGGTGCGCTACATCTGATACGTGCAAACAGTCGCAATACACCAGATATTGCTCGTGCACATTTGTTAGCGTGCCACTCGTAATCTGGTCCATAATAAGTTAATTGAAAATTCATAATTATAAAAATAATATATTGTTTAAAACCATGATACATATTAACCAAACATAGGAACCTTAAAGGGACATTGTACCCAAATTTTTTCTTTCGTGATTCAGATAGAGCATGACATTTTAAGCAACTTTCTAATTTACTCCTATTATCAAATTTTCTTCATTCTCTTGGTATCTTTATTTGAAATGCAAGAAAGTAAGTTTAGATGCCGGCCCATTTTTGGTGATCAACCTGGGTTGTTCTTGCTGATTGGTGGATAAACTCATCCTCCAATAAAAAAGTGCTGTCCAGAGTTCTGAATAAAAAAAAAAGCTTAGATGTCTTCTTTTTAAAATAAAGATAGCAAGAGAACGAAGAAAAATTGATAATAGGAATAAATTAGAAAGTGGCTTAAAATTGCATGCTCTATCTGAATCATGAAAGAAAAAATATGGGTTCAGTGTCCCTTTAACAATAGTAACTCTTGCAAAGCGGATCAATAATCAACTTGATGACTATAAATTCATTTATTAAATAGCGGTTTGGAAAGTTCAAATATCAGAAAATGTTCAATCTTGTTTATAAAGGATTGAATTAACCCGTATCTGTTAGTGACAGTATCTCCAGTTCCTGTTTGGAAGTCAATCCAATCCAAAGCCCACACAAGGGCGAAACACGTTGGCGTAACAAGCAGAGACCACCAGGAGTCTAGCTACAGCGTCGCAGAAAGAACTTCAAGGAAATTCGTCTCTCCCTGTAAAGATCCTGTAATCTGCAAGACACAGGGAGCACAAACGGCCGTTTGTTGGAAACCATCCCGCTTTCATCACGCAGGAGCGTACGTCAGCACAGCTGATTTGGAGTCAGCCTGCAGTGAAACACAAGGTACTAGCATCGCTGTGACGTGCAGCATACGAACGGAACATAGTACCGGAGGATATTCACAGTAAGTCTGCGCTTTCTTTTTACATCATTAAGACACGAGACTTTGTATAAACCTATTGGTCAGAATTATCGATTGACTTCCAAACAGAAACTGGAGATACTGTCACTAACAGATACGGGTTAATTCAATCCTTTATAAACAAGATTGAACATTTTCTGATATTTGAACTTTCCAAACCTCTATTTAATAAATTAATTTATAGTCATCAAGTTGATTATCGATCCGCTTTGCAAGAGTAAAGGCTGTGACACACTGCAAGCGGAGCGACGCGAGGCGAAGCAGCTGCTTCGCTCCGCGTCGCATGGCTTCTGAAGATCAAATATTTCATCTCTGAGCGCTCAGCTACGCGACCTGATGCAGCAGAGTGCTCAGAGATGAAAAGGCAGGACACACTGAGCGCACACAGCTGCAGCTACATGCTGCGCAGCGCTCCGCTTGCAGTGTGTCACAGCCATTACTATTGTTAAGGTGGAATCCAATACATATTAAAAACTGGTTCGCAATATCCTAATGTTTTTATATTTTGTATCACGCTAATATTGAATGAATTTTAAGAGATACATTTTTGGGAGACGTCCCCTGTATTTTATAAAAGTTTTTAAAAGTTTATGAAATTATATATGTATTTTATTGCAATAACATTAATAAATTAATATATTTTTAATCTTAATAAAATGTATATAATCATCTTCCTGAATCCTTGAGCTACTAGCGCTCCCTAACTTCTCACTAGCGCTCCCTAACTTCTATACTGTGTGTTAGACATCAGCCAAGCACAGACTAGTATATGTTATACCATGTGAGCTTGTGCACATGCTCAGTAGGATCTTGTTCCCCAAAAAGTGTGAATACAAAAATTTGATAATGGAAGTAAATTGGAAAGTGTCTTAAAACTGCATGCTCTATCTGAATCATAAAAGTTTATTTTGACTTGAGTGTCCCTTAATAGAAATCATTGCAATATTTATTATTTATTCATTATTTAAAAAAAGATTTTACATTTTATTTTTTTGTGAAGGTTCCATTACTTCCTGTCACTGTCCCACAAGGGGGCTGTGTGTCTACAGGAAAGCAAAGGAGCAGCTTTTCCTTATTTTTTTTTTTTTTAAATATATTTTTTATTGAAGTCATAAACAGATACAACCAAAAATTATGCCCCAAAACATTTACAGAAGAGTGCATATACAATATTGTTAGATAAATGTTACAATCAGAACCCTACAGTAAGGGTATAATGTATCCATACAGCACAAGGAATGTTATAAAATTTGGGCAGTTTACAATAAGACTTCAGTTTTATAATAAAGGAAATTACAATGAAACAGAAATTGTCCTCCCTGGACCATATAGCAGGCGAATTGGAATATCTACTCAGATACAATTAGGGTCAGGGGGGATTAGCTTTATAGTTTAAAAGGGAAGGGGAGGGATGCAGCGGGCAAGAGCCGCTCGAAATATAATAGGGGGAGGGGGGGGATGGAGGGCGGAGCCAGCCGGGATATAAATCTTATATTAATTATTATCAGGGCCCTAAATGAGCATTAGTTTTAATTGCTAAGTAAACTCTTAAGAATATCTAGATAGGGTATAAATTGGAGTAGATAATTAAAGGGATATAGTGGTGAGCCCTCATCAGTCTCATTATGACCTAAAGACGGTGCTTTAAATACCAGAATGAATTTTGGGACAAGGGATATGAGGACTAGAGTAGAATTAAAGACAAAACACAACGGTATCATGACCAACATTAGGAATTGACTTTCTATAAAATGTATAGAGGTAACTCCCAGCACCATTAAGCGGGGAGAGGGACATTAGTATGTATGGTACATGGGAGATTTCCAGGTGGGCCCCTCCCCTAGGGAGTTACCAGCTATAGGCGATGTGGGAGAAGGAATAGGGGTATGACCCGCAGGTAACCAGTACCGGCGGGAAAGGGAGGGGAGGAGCCCACCAGAGCCGAAAATTTTGTATTAATATTAAATTCAACATAAGCAATGTCATATCCTAGGAACATAAATATAATAAAGCAGAGGTATAGCGTAATTCCATAAACAATTAGAAGAGCAAAGAGTACTGGAGAGTGCAATTATTATATTTTTAAATAAGTTTGGTTATGAAATAAAGTAGGAGTTATCACCCATTTTACAGCAAGACAACACTATGCAAAAGTAAATTTTCTATGAATTGGAGCAACATCTGGCATTGCAATAAAACAAGGGAACTTACTACATATTGGAAATATATACATAAAGATAAAGGGAACCAATACTTTAAAGGCCTATTTAATTCTCCTTTAAGATGCAGATATCATAAATGAAAATACTAACAGACACTATCTTTTTGGCAATATTAGTACCCTGTAGATGTGGTAAATCGTCTAACCCCTTTATGTAGTATATTTAATAACTGAAACAGCAATTCAGAACCAGTATAATTTACAAAGAAATTAACTGTGGGACACTAAAGGCTTATGCTAGCTAGTGTAGAGAGTATATATAAAAGGATACGGAAGAAGGTCTCAAAGACAAGTGGTATGAGAAGTAGTTAATCCTAGCTAGCTATGAGTGTACTCGTGTGACCTCCTACGAAAAAAAAAAAGGATAAGTTCCTTTAATTGTGAGCATATAATAAAATCTTGTGTGGAAAAATTTTACTAGAACCTAGATAAGTTAACTATAAAGGCTATCTTGCCAAAGGAAAGAAGCATGTGGTGCTAAATATATCAGATAACTGGACCACAGCGCTCATTCATACAGAACTGTGAGAACATAGTGATAAGCCAGACCCCTAGCCATAACATATAGGAAATGAAGTACTGACCTTGTACAGCAATGTATGAACATAATAAATATAAGACACACTAATACACCAATCAGCATAATTAAAAAATGCTATGAAAACTGTGGTAAAATAAACAGTTCCATGGTCCAAACAAGTTCAGATCTAAATGGAAAAGGAAAGCTGTCCCCAGGATCACTAAATAAAAAAATAAAAAAACACCACATCAGACAGCTTAATTATGTCTTCATTAACGGTGGTCAGTGGGGCTAGTAAATAACTAAAAAACTCTACAAACGGCATGTATATCGCTTTCATCTGCCTTAGGGAGAGTGAACAGAAGATGCGTGGTGTCCCCACATTAACCTATGCCACATACAGTAAATAAGCTGCAAGTGCTTGTTAGCATGGATTCACCTCTAGAATGCTGACTATTCCCTAGGCAATGTCCTGCAGTTGGTGGCAAAATACTTAAGGATACCGGCGGCTCACTCATGGACCAGCTCTCAGCTGTACTTGGCAGAAAGATGTCCGGATGGATCGAGAGGAAGCCTAACCGGAACCTCTTCTCTACAGGCCGCAGCTCCAGGGGGTCCGGTATCGGCTCAACACTGCCGGGTAAGACACTAAGGCTTGCATTTGTAGATGAGATGTCTGACTGCGGAAAGTTAGATGGAGACTTTTCAGCGTCTCTAGATGTCCAACGACCCTCTATCTGAGCCCTTAAAATAGTAAAGTGGCAGCCTCCAGGGTCCCACATATGCGCTGCAGTTCCTTCTCTGAAAAGTTTGCCCATCACTGCCGATAGTGTGGAAGCATTTCCTGGGTATTCAACAGTTACAGGAGGGCCTCTAAGAGAGTCAGTCTTCCCAGTTTCAAGGCGGTTATGTGCCGTCGCTGTCAAACTGTGTATCCTATTTAGGATGCGGGTAGTCGCCGGTGAGCTCCCGCAGCAATCGTCCGCACCTCCCAGAATTTTGATCAAGTCTAGTGGCAAACCTGCTCGGGAGTTTAGGTAGTGAGGGGAGGAGAGCTGAAGGTTTCGCCCGGTATCAATCCAGATGGACCCTGTAGTATCTGCGATTGCAGCCGTAACGCAGAATGGCACCTCAGGATGCAGGGGTAACGGGTCTTCACTTGCTGTCTCCCGGAGCGTGCCAGTTAAGACACGAGCAGGTAGTTCCTCCTGAGTGTGTTGATGTAGTTGCCTAGCAGGCAACGAGCCTTCCATCTGATGTTCCCCAGGGGTGTCATAGGCAGTCAAGGGATCAGCGCCATCTTTGTTGCGCATTTCAATAAGGGTAGCCTTTAAGCCGAGGAAGTTCCTATCGGCTTTGCTGCACATGTCATCCAGTAAAGTTATAAGGCTAGCTGAGATCTCCTCCATTTTGAGAATAGGGTAATAGGATGAATAGTCAGCTAGATGAGGGACCAGGCGTTAGACTAATCCGACCAACGGGTATCTGACAGTCCTGATAGTGAGCACCCCTGTGCGGGTGTAGCTGACAAGTAGCTTTCTATATTAGCTGGGATATCTTGAGTCCAGACTTGAAGTCCATGCCCTAGAGTTATGCTAGAATCAGAGTATAGGCTATTTAGGTATTTAGAATGCCATAAAAGTTAGTTTTAGCACTCTGCTTTCAGGAGCTCTTTAGTGGCACGTCTTGTTAGCTTGGCGGTTAGCTCCGCCCCCCGCAGCTTTTCCTTTTAAGTGTTGCTAGGAGACACCTATAATATCTGCAGTTAGTTTATTGCCAATGCTCAATAGAGGACTTTTGCAGCAAAAACATGTGACTAAAGAAAATAACTTCTATAATCTAGCTGTAGGCAGTGGCTACACTGAGAATTTCTCATTTAGCAATAAAAAAAGTTGTTTGCTGTTTTTTTTAACACAGTGTATTTATTTTTATGTTGACTATCCCGCTATGGGATAGTGGAGAGCAAATTAGTGATCCCGCTAGCATGTTAAATTCTCTAGACAAAGGCTTTTGCGCACTCGTATTGCAAGTTGAAAGTAAAAAGTTTGCAAATGAACGGTAACCCGACATGCGCAAAAATCGAACTTTGAATATCGCAAACACATTAGTATTTTTCCCCATAGACTTCAATGGAGTGCACCCTTACTTGCATGCAAACCCAATCGCGTTTACTAAAGTGTGCTAACCCAACATGAAATATGAATACTTCCCATTCTAATGTTCTTCACATAGCAGAATATGTTCTGTTTATTATTAAATTCATATTTCTATATACACAGTAAAATACTTTATTAAATATGAATATGTTAAATGTTTTCAGCTACTTGACTATACAGGGCCAATTTATCAATGTCTGGTGGACATGATACGCTGTCTGCATTTAACATTGCACAAGCAGTTCTGGTGTACTGCTTGTGCAATGCCGCCCCCTGCAAATTCGTGGCCAATCGGCTGCTAACAGGGGGTGTCAATCAACCGGATCATATTCGATCGGGCGGATTGATGTCCGCAGCCTCAGAGGCAACGGACGAGTTAAGGAGCAGCGGTCTTAAGACCGCTGCTTCTTAACTCCTGTTTACAGAGAGCCTCAAGGCTTGATTGAAAACAGGGGTATTTTGCCCCATTCTGGCCATGATAAATCGGCCCCTATATGTCTATATATATGTATATCATCCAGATAAGAAGGCACTCACCGGGTCTTGAAAACGTATTTGTTATTCTTTAGTGACATTTCAGGGTTACCTCCGTTCTCAGACAAACTTTACACTCACATAGGTACACTTACCATATTTAAACAATTCCATCTCCCCCCTCCCGTGACAAAGCCTGCGGCGTTCCAGAAATCCCCTTTAACCACGTGATTCAATGCCATGTCATTGGTTGCTATAGGCAACCAGACGCCGATTGGCCGTGCTTAAATGAAAAAATAAAAACATTGCAATCAATATTAGCGACATTGCGGTTTTATTTGTAAATTATACAGAATAGATCAGACTTTACTAATTATTACTTGCAGCATTAAGATTTCAAATAACTAAATTTATATATACTGCTTATAGTGTGTGTTAAACTGGATCTCTAAAGACTAGATTTTTATACACTAACATGTGATTTATGCCTTCCTCATGCTTATTTTAAAGCTACAGATTAACTTATTTTATTCACTTATTTGATTAACCGAATATTCGAGATCAGTATTAGATATCTGCTATTACTCTTATGCCGTTATATCTATGTTTCTTACAGAATGAGCTTCTAAATACATTAGTGCCAATTATAGCTAGTACTAGATTTTGCCCCAAATCTCTACTCTCCTCATTGTCAATTAGTCAGTCATAATCTTTAAAGATATATATGAATATCATACAATTTTTTTAACCTTAGGACTACTACATTTCCTAATAATAGCCATGCTCTCATCATCTCAACTGGCACTGTTATTTATGATCTTAATGATTACTTGTTAAGGCTAATAGACAAATTTTGCTATAATTCATATTATTGAATAATTTTCCTTAGTTGGAGATTTACAATCTACCATAGGGGTTAGTATCCGGTACAAGTATAAGTATAGGTTCTAGTTAAAGGGACACTAAACTTAATTTTTTTCTTTCGTGATTCAGATAGAGCATGCAATTTTAAGCAACTTTCTAATTTAAACCTATTATCAATTTTTATTTGTTCTCTTGCTATCTTTGTTTGAAAAAGAAGGCATCTAAGCTAAGGAGCCAGATATTTTTTGGTTTAGGACTCTGGACAGCACTTGTTTATTGGTGGATGAATTTATTCACCAATCAGCAAGAACAACCCAGGTTGTTCACCAAAAATGGGCCGGCATCTAAACTTACATTCTTGCTTTTCAGATAAAGATACCAAGAGAATGAAGAACATTTTAAAATAGGAGTAAATGAGAAAGTTGCTTAAAATTGCATGCTCTACCTGAATGACAAAAGAAAAAAATTGGGTTCAGTGTCCCTCTCTTATCTATACAGTAAAACTAACGATAGGTTTATAGAGGACTATAGTGTTGTCCAAGTAGTAAACAGTTAACAAGAGGGTATATGGAGTACAACGCTGATCTAGGGGAGGATAAGTGAATCTGTAGCTTTAAAAAAAGCATGAGGAAGGCATAAATCACATATTTGTGCATTAGAATCTAATCTTCAGAGATCCAGTTTAACACACACTATAAGCAGTATGTATAAATTAGCACTGTGGAATCTGTTGGCGTTCTACAAATACCTGATATCCATAATAATAATAATAATAATAAATGTAGTTATTTGAAATCTTAATGCTGCAAGTTGCTAATATTGATCTCAATGTTTTTATTTTTCATTTAAGCACGTCCAGTTGCCTATAGCAACTAATGACGTGGCATTAAATCATGTGGTGGCGGGGGACTTCCGGAAAGCCGCTGGCGATGTCACGGTTGGGAGCTGGGATTCTTTAAATATGGTAAGTGCACCTATGTATGTGTAAAGTTTGTCTGAGGACGGGGGAAACCCCGAAACGTCACTAAAGAATAACAAATATGTTTTCAAGACCCGGTGAGTGCCTTCTTATCTGGATGATTGTATTGACTTACTGAAGTGCACCCCGAGCAGCAAGTTTACTGTTTAACTCACAACAGGTTACCAAGAGTGCTTTGTCACCTATTTGATATATATATATATATATATATATATATATATATATATATAGATAGATAGATAATATATATATATATATATATATATATATATATATATATACTGTACATATATATTTATATTAAAAAAAGGACATGGAAAGCGCTAGTCACTTAAACATGCATAGGTATAACAGAACAGTTCATAAAAAAGCAAGATCCGACACTGATTATACTGTCTTTTCAGAATAGCATCATATGGAATTCATAGATATATGTATGCATATGTAAGTTATATCTTTGTGTCCTCTTCAATATCCCCCTTTTGGGTGTCCACTTACTTTATTTTACCTCAATCAATATGAGGTAAGTATATCGTATCAAAGAATCCTCCTTGTTATGGCTTGTATCAGAGCCTCATTTGTGTTAGGTAGTTCCTGTCTCCTGGAGTCTCAGCCGTAGAAACTTTTAATCTCAGGGATTAAATGTGATCTCCACCGTGCTCATGAAAGGGATGAAAGAAAACAGCTGATATTATAATATTGTTTAAGGTAAAATAAATTCCAATAAACACTTCTCTTATCACACTCACATTTAAAAACCTCACAACATGAGGTATATATATTGCACATTAAAATCACTTCCAAATAGGAGTTACAAACGTAGGTGCCAATTGTGGCTATCCTGAGAATACCCAAGGTTTAGCAGTTCTCTCTGGTGCTAGCGATTCCGTTCGCCAATTAAATATA
Source organism: Bombina bombina (assembly GCF_027579735.1). Classification (NCBI taxonomy): domain Eukaryota; kingdom Metazoa; phylum Chordata; class Amphibia; order Anura; family Bombinatoridae; genus Bombina; species Bombina bombina. The sequence goes on along the minus strand of NC_069502.1, from coordinate 295,853,923 downwards.
TTATACTTGAAACAGTCTAAAAACAAGCAATCTGTACAAGTAGATCACAGTCCATTCTGCCTTACTCGTTTCGAAGGTTCGTTATGGTTCCAGAGCATCTTCTTCATCAGAGGTCTTTTAAAAGCCATGTTGTCGATACGTAACAGGGGGCGGACCTCCTCTCATTGGTTGGTAAAGCAGTCACGTGTTAGAAGACTAGAACACGTCAGACTGCTGAATACTCTGTCTATAGATATTTTGCTACAAAGTGTTTTATATATGTTGTTATATACACTATGTAAATGTATGGCAGATATAATTATCGAAATATTGAGCCTTTTTTATATAAAAAAACCTGTTGCATTATTATTTCAACAACCGCTGCATTCAATATTAGATGTGAATTCGTTATATACCTAGAGTAAAAACGGGCTTTTTGCAACCCTAACATAAGCGAAACAAGATCAAAGGCTAAAAATGTCAGTAATATGTTTTTTTAAAAGGGCAATTTCTTAATATTGTATGCACGTACAGTATTACCAATATTTCGACTTTGGTCAAAACCCATAGTATATTGATCTAAATGTGTGATCTGATATTTAGATCCCCTGTGTATAATCATACAGGCATACACGTATACCAACATGCCCATATATAGATATATGCACACACATGCATGTACATATGCCCCCATATATATGGTATCTGGAGGGTAATCATAGCTTATATTGAGGATCCTTCAATTATCATTTTGATCTCCCTTCGCTGACAACAAACTTTAAAAAAGACTAGAGAAAAGCTGCAATATCAATATCCTTATTCAGACCCCATGGACTCAGACTATTTAAGGAATGAATCCAGTAGGTCTCTCTTTGTCTGAATAATTTTTCTCTATCACTCCCTCTGTCTCCTAAATGTACATGTTCCAATAGGGAACCTCTCAGACATTTTGGGTCTTGATTGTGTTGGATTCTGTAGTGCTCAGATAGATTATGAAATTTGAGACCTGATTTGATGTTTGTGATATGCTTGTGTAATCTCTTCTTATATGGCCTTGTCGTGCGGCCTATATACTCAAGGTCTCAACTACACTGAAGTAAGTAGACCACATGTTCTGTTTTACAATTGCACAGAGTTTGTAGTTTGCATGTTCTTTCGTTAGTTGTAGAGGAAATTACTCTAACTGGTTTTGCCCCATTGTACATGTGTTCACATACTACACAATTTAACCTGTTGCACTTGTAAAAGCCTCCTCTTTCTCCTAGCCAAGTTTTCTTGCGGGGTCCTTTTCTCAGTTTACTAGGGGATAAGATATTTTTGAGGTTCATATTTTTCTTAAAGAAAAACCCTGGTTTTTGCCCTACTATACAATTTAGAATTTTGTCCTTTTTCAAAATGTGCCAGTGTCTCTGGATCATGTGTTTTATACCTATTGATCCCTCATTATAGGTTGAAATGAAGTTCATGCTTCTTTTCCCTTTCCCTTTACTCTTTTGTGTCGCTTCCTCTTGAGCGGGGGCTATTGTTTCTTTATTGTTATCTCTTGTCCATTCATAGCCTGTGTTTATATTTTTCTTATTATAGTCTTTCTGTATAAACTTATTCCTTAGACAGATAGACTCCTTTTCAAAATCCTCCACCTTTGTCCAATTCCGTTTTATTTGCTGGGATATTTTGTATCCAACTGCGATGGTGGTTACTAGTAGCATGGATGAATCCGTTGCTATCTGTCTCTTTTTTGTACAGTTTGGTCTTAATCTCACCTTTTTCTTGAAATAATACTAAGTCCAAGAACTCTATTTCAAATTCGCTATATTTTTCAGTGAATTGCAAATTTCCATCATTCTGTTTCATAAATCTCAAAAATTCTTTGAGGGTGTCCTCGCCACCTTTCCAAATGAATATAATGTCATCTATAAAGCTGGCCCATGTGACTATATTATCATAGAACAGATTATTGTTCCATATACAATTTTCTTCACATAGACCCCTATACAGGTTAGCGTAGCTGGGGGCAAATTTTGTCCCCATAGCTGTCTCGCTAACCTGTAAATAATATTCCTCCTCAAAAAGAAAGTAGTTTTGTTCCAAGATAAATTTTATGGATTCCAAAATAAACTTTTGTTTCATATCTGTGAGGGCAGTGTGTTTTTGCAACCAATATTCGACAGCCTTTATACCCAGGCTGTGCGGGATATTGGTATACAAAGCTGGAACATCCACTGTTACCCATATGTAGTTCTCTGACCATTATAGAGCTGTTAGTTTCTTTATCGTATCTGGGGTGTCTTTTCTATATGATTTTATTAGTGGTACCAAGGGTTGAAGGAAATGGTCCACATATTCAGACAGACATGAGGTTAATAAATCTATCCCTGAGACTATAGGCCTTTACTTCATTCTTGTGTATCTTGGGGAGGTGATAGAATATTGCTACCTTTGAATCACTATTTTGTAAGAATTAAAATTCCTTCAAACTTAATACCTTGCTAAATTTTAGCGGTGTCTAAAAGATCCATATACTTTTTTCTATTTCAATCTTTTTCTTTTTTGTAGTGTTATCTTTCTTAATTTTATAATTTCTATAGTACTCATGTAGATCCTCTGATACAAGGTCCTCAAAAACAGGGATAAAGTTGCCCTTAGAATGTATGGGGTAAAAAGTGGGCCTAAAGTCTGTGTTAACCCTATATTTGATAATTTGGTGGTTTTCAGACTCTCCTAAGGCTTCGTTTGACTGATCCTCTAATTCCTCCAATATTATTAGGGTTTCAAGGTCGTTATCATTGAGCATATATATATCTATTTCTCCATTTTCCCCAAGATTTCCTTTCTTGTTCTTTTCAAAATGCCTATTCAGGGTCAGTTTGCTTATGAATTTATGCAAGTCAATAAAAAGTGTGAAGGGATTAGGGCCCTTTGTGGGTGCAAACGATAATCCTTTCCTCAAAATGTTTAGAGCATTCTCATTGAAAGTTTTGTCTGACAGATTAAATATTTTTACCCTTTCCCTTAAGGCCAATTCATGTTTGTCCTTATCTTTTTTACTGTCATTAATTCTTCTCCCTGCTCTACACCCTCTGTTCTTCTTTCTATTCTCCTTTTGTTGTTCTGTTTTCTCCATTGTGGTGTTTGGTTTATAGTCTGTTCCCTTGCTCTTACGTATGTCTGGTATGTTTCTTTTTGTCTTCCTTCCTAAAAAAGCTGGCTTATTGTCATAATTACTACTACCTCTGTTCCCATTGGTTCTTTCTTTTTGGTAATAGTCATTGTGGTAATATCCATGTGTATCTCTATGATGTTATGTCCTAGTTTGGTATTTTTTGTTTTGCCATTATAACTGAAATCTCCATTATTTTATGCATATTATCTAATTATTTTTGGCTGCATATTTTTTTGATAATTGGAATTTTTCCTCCTTCTCAAATGGTTATAGGGGGTATTTTCGCTAGTTTTCCTTGTTTTACCATCACTATTGTAATTTGGTGAGTATATATCTAACCATTCCATGCTTGACCTCCTGTCTGGTGAAAGTGGTGCAATTCCTCCCTCTTCCGGGAGGAAGACTTCTGTGTTTTCCTCATCTTTGTTTTTATTTTCTTTACTTTCCTCACTAGAATTATACTTTTCATTATAATCCCTCATTAACTTTCTCTTTTTATTATTCTCTCACTATACATATAAATGTAACCTGCAGCTCTTCTAAAGGCATATAGATACTCCTCATATATCTCCTTTAACAGTCATAGATAAAAAAGGACATGGAAGTATAACAGAACAGTTCATAGAGATAAGCAAGATCCCACACTGATTATACAGTCTTTTCAGAATAGCATCATATGGAATTCATAGATATACTGTATGTATGCATGCATATGTAGGTTATATCTTTGTGTCCTCTTCAATATCCCCCTTTTGGGTGTCCAAAAAGGAGATATATGAGGACTATCTCTTTGCCTTAGAAGAGCTGCAGGTTACATTTATATGTATAGTGAAAATTTCTGTATATAAGTATTCTTGACTGTGAATCATTGATTTTAAATACAGAAGTGTCCATTATTGTTAAATACAACATTTGGATGGTACAGACAAAAACACTCTGGTATTATATTGTACCATATTAGGAGCGCTTTCAGACCTTGGGCTTTTCCAGCTTGTCTGGGAATTCTACTTGTTTCTTATTTTAATATATACATACATATGCATTTATGAGTTTATATATATGTCTGTAAATATGTAAATACATATATAGAAATATAAATACATAAATACATATGTACACACATATACACACACACATATATATATATATATATATATATATATATATATATATATATATATATATACAGAGAGAGAGAAGCACACTGACAGGAACGAACAACCAGCTTAAAGGGACATAATACTCATGCTAAATCACTTGAAACTGATGCAGTATAACTATAAAAAGCTGACAGGAAAATATCACCTGAGCATCTCTATGTAAAAAAGGAAGATATTTTACCTCACAACTTCCTCAGCTCAGTAGAGTAAGTTCTGTGTAAAAAGTTATACTTCACCTGCTCCCAGCTGCAGGTAAAAATAAAAAAAAAATGAAGAAATGAACAGCAGCCAATCAGCATCAGCAGTGCTGAGGTCCTGAACTCTTACTGTGATCTCATGAGATTTGACTTAACTCTCATGAGATTTCATAGTAAGCTTCCTTTACCTGATTGGTGAAATAATATGAGAGTTCACGATGCTCATCCTTTCAGCTGTCCCAGGACAGACACACTAAAATGCTGCTTAGAAAGCCTTTACAATGGGAGGTGGCTACTGAGGAACTTTTGAGGTAAAATATCTTTCTTTTTTACATAGAGATGTTCAGGTGATATTTTCTAGTCAGCTTTTTACAGCTATGCTGCAGAAATTTAAAGTGTTTAAACATTTGGGTATTATGGCCCTTTAATAACATTGTTAGCCTGTTCTATGGCAATTTACCAGTCCACAAAGTGCAGAAGCAGGCAGTGGCTGCATATGTGCCAGAGAAGGCGAGAGGGCGAGTCACATGACACTTCTCACTCTCTTGGCACTCACCGCCATGGATGCCTAAGGGAGGAGGTTACCGGGACCCTCATTATACAGTTACATTGTGCGCACAAAGTAGTTAATTGTGCTCCTGATGTAACTGCATTGTTTTTGCACACTTGTTTAGTGCACATGCCTTACTATTAGTCACGTACACACAAAATAGATAATTAGTGTACACGCTTAATAATATGTCAAACGCAAAATGTATGAAAGCTTGGTAAAGATTTTCCTTTTTATTTTTCATCCTGACACCAGTTGGGCTCCGTAGAAAAGAAATTGGCTGTCTTCACATGCCATATGTACACCCTCTAACAAGTTCTGAACAAGCATCTGAATAGGATGAATAAGGGCCCTCTATAATGGCATGTGGTTATTGAGTAATTTTAGGTAAGTTATGTTACGCATCACACAATTTCTCCAATAAATGTGAATTCATTTGTACATTCAAATGTGTGCAAATATCAGGAAATATGTTACTTTGCACCCTGTACACTCTTAGGTTGATAACATAAACAATATCAAGCACATGACATCACCGATAAACCTGCATATCATATCAAACTACAAAGTCAAGCCAAGAAGGATCATACTGACATTTTGTATTATCACAAGTACTAAAAGTGCACCAAAACAGTTTTATACCAGACTACTAAATATTGCTATTGCACTAGATCACCTCCCCAGATTTTTGTACTGGAACATCCATCAAACTATAATAAAAATAACCTACTTACTTATACTATATAATAGATGACTCCAGACACAGACTGCCACTGAATAAAGGTTTTATAAAGTCAATATTAAATGTTCATGATTCAGACAACTTTCCAAATTTACTTCTATTATTCTATTTATCTATTGTTTAGACTCGGGGTGCATGTTAGGGTGTTAGGTGCAGACAGCTCCCATAGAAATCAATGGGGTGTCTGTCAGCAGCGAACTTGTACTTTCGCTATGGTCAGACTCCCATTGATTCCTATGGGATCCGCCGCCTCCAGGGGTGGCGGTTTGAAAACCAGGTACGCTGGGCCGTAAAAGTGCCGAGCGTACCTGCTAGTCATTTGATAACTAGTAAAAGTAGTGAGATTGTGCCACACTTGTGTGCGGAACATCTGGAGTGACGTAAGCATCGATCTGTGTCGGACTGAGTCCGGCGGATCGAAGTTTACGTCACAAAATTCTACTTTTGCCGGTCTCGAGCCTTTGATAACTAAGGCGAATCAGCCTCGCCACAAATACGCTGCGGAATTCCAGCGTATTTGAGGTTGACGGCTTGATAACTACCCCCCATAGTCTGTATATAATGCAGTTTTATATTCTATCTGTCCTATAAGGATTCTATGTATGTGAGTATTTTGCTAGAATCTCCATTGCTAACACAAAAAGCAGGGAGATAACAGACACCCCTGCCATGTACCGTTCTGTATCATAAATGGAAGGGAAAATAAGTCATTTAGTTTGACTTTTGCTCCTGGGTCTTTATATGGAGTAAATATTTTATGTATAAATACATCACCAAATCCAAAATTTTTTTAGCGTTTTATGTAAAAACCTCCAATTGAGCCTATTGAAGGCTTTCTCTGCATCCATGGACACAAATATGGAAGGGAGATTGAGCCTTACTGAATATTCCATTAGATCTATTATTTTTATAGTATTGTCCCTAGTTTCTCTGTGAGGTTTGAATCCTGCTTGGTTTGTATGAATGAGTTGGAGTATTTTATTAATTCTAAATGCAAGGATTTTGGCATTTATCTTTATATCCACGTTTAACAGTGATATTGGTCAGAAGTGGGATGGGGTATCTGGCAGTACTGTCACATGTGCCCTTAGCATAGTAGAGGGAAAGGGGTTATCATGGGATTCAGAGTTAAATATGGCCTGTAAATGCGGGATTAGAATTGCAGCGTATGTTTGATAATATCTGACTGTAAAGCCATCAGGTCCTGGGCTTTTTCCCGTATTAAGATCCTTGATGGCATTTTTTATTTCTGCAGTAGTGATGGGTTGATCAAGTATTTTGGATTGTTCAGTTGTCAATTGGGGTAATTTACAGTCATCAAGGTAAGAGACTAGGGAAGTATGATAACCGTCTATGTTTTCTGGACTGGGGATTTTATATAAGTTCGAATAATATTCATTAAATTGTTTTAGGATTTCTGGTGTTGTTTTTATTGGTTTATCGTCAGTGGATTTAAGTTAATGTACAAAGGATTTCAGATGCTTGCGTTTGAGGGCTCTAGCTAATAATTTTCCTGTTTTATTTCCTTCAAAGTGAAATTTTTGTTGGGTCCTAAGTGAAGTTTTTTGATATTCTATGGATAAATAGTCGTTAAGTTGGTTTCGAACTTGTAGTAATTCTTCGTAAATTGTATTATTTGATGGGTTAAGTTTATGTTGTTATTCTAATTGGGTTAATTTAGTAGTTAAGTCTTTATAAGTTTGTCGTAATAATTTTTGACTTTGAACTTTTAGTTTTAATAGCTCACCTCGAATTGTACATTTGTGTGCCTCCCACTATATAAATGGATCTGATACAGTATTTATATTTAATTGAAAATATTTATGTATAGCAGTGTCTAATTTTTCTAGATGGGAGGGGTTACTCAGGAGAGTATCATGGAGTCTTCAGTTATATGGACTGAAGTGAGTATTAGACCATTTTGTCCAGGTGCAGACTGCAGCATGATCAGACCAGGAGGTAGGTGTTATGGAGGATTTAGTAATAGTTGTAAGACCTCTTTGGTTTGTAAGTAAAAAGTCAATTCTACTATAGGTGGACGAAGCGTGTGAGTAGAATGAATAATCTTTAGTCATCAGGGGGTAAAATCCTCCAGACATCATAGAGATTGTGATCTCTGAGAGCTTTCCATAAGTAACAGATCATTTTATTTATGTTATGGGGGTTGGATTAGTCGTGTCAAGTGAGTGTTGAAATGGGATATTTAAATCACCTCCCAAATACACCACTGCAATAGAGATATCTAATAATTTTTGGAACATTCTTTTAAGAAATGGTATATGTTTAGTGTTTGGGGCGTATATATTTATAAATGTCACTGGTCTCCCAAACATTAAGCCCGTCACACCCAAAAATCTACCCTCCTGTCTCTCATTGTCTGTTTAGTAATAAAAAGGTATGGATTTTTTAATAAGCATGCTGACACCACATTTTTTAACCTCAGCTGAGCTGTGAAAGTGTTTGATGAAATGGGTAACTAGGTATTTTGGTTCTCTGAGGTGTTTGAAGTGCTTTTCTTGTAAAAAGAGAACATCTGCTCCTCTTTTTTATTTAGATCTGATAAAGCTTTAGCGCTTTTACCTTGGGAATTAAATCCTTTCACCAATTGGGTGATTATACAAAGATTTTATAGAGTTTTGAGTCTCCATTACATTTTAAGAAAAAAGGGGGAAAAAGGGGGGAATAGAGTTTTTTGTTTGCTCTTTGTGTTTATCTAATACTAATCCGCATAACACCTTTTAATAATGGATCTGTTTCTCATAACCAAATATAACATTCACTGCAAAGATAAATGATAATGTAACAAAGATAAATATAAGTAAGATAAACAAAAACAGAACCAAAAAAGTTATACAATGTACATTCACCACCAACTGGGTGTTTGGCTGCACACTGCATTGCCTATACTGAGAAAAATATTGGGGTATATCAAGTGGGCTATATAAAGAAAAAATTTAGACCTCCTGTACATAATTACTATTAGAGTTGATGTATTTGATTGAATGGACCATACTGTGTGTATGGAAGTATATAGACCTATCTATCGATTCATGTACAGGTGGTGTGCACATCATGTTATAGTATATCAGCATTTCAGGTTCAGTTGAATGGACTTTCAAGATTCTATTCTAGCATTGAATAGTAAATTAGACTATTTTAACATTCTGCAGAGAAACATGTAACAATAGACTATGGGCTCTATTTATGAAGCAACGGATGCTGACCCACTCCGCTTCAGTTCCGGCTGAAGCGGAAGTTAAGAAGCAGCGGTCCTAAGACCGCTGCTCCTTAACTCGTCTGCTACCTCTAAGGTGGCAGACAGCAATCAGCTCAATCGAATATGATCAGGTTGATTGACATCCCCTGCTAGTGGCCCATTGGCCGCAAATCTGCAGGGGGTGGTATTGCACAGCAGTTCACAAGTACTGCTGGTGCAATGATAAATGCTGACAGCATATGCTGTCGGCATTTATCTATGTGCCGCAGATATGATCCGCTATATCGGATCATGTCCAGCCGCACATTAATAAATGGACCCCTATATATGTATCATATATTGTAAGTCTAGCATTGAAACATATCAGTCCAGTAAACCGTAATCGGCAGCATTGTATAGTTCCATATTTTGTCCTCACGATATAGAGCCAGGACTGCCAAACAGTTTGTTAAAGTACACTGTCTTCCACTGCTAATTATTTGGTCCAATAGTAAGAGTACTGCACCTGTATTTACTTTTTTAATGCTATGCAGTTATGGGATAGAAAGATTGGGCCATCATAAACATACCATATAATAAACAAGAGATAATAAAACTATTATTCATGTCTTAACTAGAACCTTAAAACCTAATAACTTATGAATCCCTGGTCAGTGATGTTGGTAATTTCTGTATCAGCATCCTTATAAACCTGAAACAGGACTGTAAAAAAGTTTTTAAGTGTTTAGTCTTTTGATGCATAGTATTTGACTGCATCCTTGAAAGCTTTAGCTGTCCAAGTACGAAGTTATTCCCTCTGTGAACGCGGAGATGTTGTTCTTGGAGTTGTTGGGTCAAGGCTGTGTCCTAAGGGTTGTTTTGATTTTTGTGTTGTAGGGACCTTTTTCCAATTTTCTGATTGTTTCCTTTATAAGTGATCAGGTTCCTCTGTATCATGGGATGATGAGAGTGCTGGCATGTCAGGAATTTCTAGATTTAGGGTTTTGCACAAATGACACTTCAGAGAAGTCACGGCAAAAGAGTCTTTTATCTTTATGTATCACCATAATTTGTGTGGGAAAGCCCCAACAATAAGGGATTTGTTTATTCCTGAGAAGTTGAGTGAGTGGGGCAAATTCTCTTCTCTTCTGAAGAGTTCTAGGAGATAGGTCCGCATAAAATTGTAGGATATTGCCCCTAAAACAGATGGGCTGATTCTTCCTTGACAGGTCCATAAGTTCTTCTTTTTATCTAAAGTTCTTAAATTTGATGATTATATCTTGTGGGGGCGCTGAATCTCCTGGTTTAGGACATAAGGATCTGTGTGCCCTGTCCCATAGTATACCTGTGTCTGTAGATGTCCCTTTTAAATGTGAGAATAATGCTGGCAGATACGTTGGTAGTTCCTTGGGTAGAATAGATTCCGGCACACCTCTGATGCGTATATTTTTTCTTCGACTCCTATTTTCAAGGTCCTTGATCTTATCAGCAAGCAAATCTAAGGAGCTTTTATAGAAGTCTAATTGTTGTTGCTGCTCAGTGAATTCTTCTTTCATGGAGTCTACACCATCTTCCAATGCCTCTACTCTGAAACCTAGTGCGTGCACATCTTGCCTCAAATCTGCCAGTTCTTCTCTAACACATGTTCTTACAATATTTGCTATATCTTCTTTTGAAGGAAGGGATGCCAGAATATTTGCAGGCACTTGTATTGTTTCTTGAGAATGATCTTGGGTGTTGGTCAAGAAATTTAACAGCTCCTGGGCTGCTGGTTGGCGAATCAGACTGATTAGTCACTATGAAATAGGAGGTCACCCTATGGCCCTTATTAGTCTGAATCTTTTTGTTCTTATCTGATTTATGTGGTCTTTTGGAGGCCATATTAAACTAAGATATATGCTCTGAGTAGGATTATATGTGTTGCTTGCTTGTATATTTGAAAAACCTGCTGCACTTCTATCCAACTTTGATCCAATAGTTGATTATCATAATGAATCTGGTGCGTGATCTACTGTACTTTAAAATAGAATTTGTTCCTGTGAAGGATTACAGTATATGCAGCTCTTATAAAGCATTACCTTTTTTGCTAGTATCTGTTTTATGAGTGATACTGAAGCTGAGGGTATATTTGCTCATATATTTACACCTAATTTATTTCAGTGAAGTTTTGCCTTTAGTCCATCTTTTTAGGGATCTAAACACAAACAGAGTAGAGTACATAAGTGTTAGGTATTAACCTTATTGAGTAAGCCACGTAGGGGCCTTCCTTTATATAGTCTCGTACTTGCTTGTCAGGAATATAGGGTTAATCAGGTACCAATGTGAGTTATCATTTTAAAGGCATTGGACATATATGAGGCCTAGCTTGTGTATATTAAAGGTGTTTAAGCCTCATATTATTAGTCTTGTGTGACTGGATTCTGGGCTTTTTTTGAATGGTGGAGTCACTGGTTGCTGCCAGTACACACTTTTCAGTCGGTATCTACGAGGTGGAGAGGGCTCTAACCAGCGTGATGTTGATATCACTGATTTCCCGACTGGCTGCTGTGGCCGACTTAATGAAGGTGCGTCACAATCTTTGCCTTATAGTAATGGCGCCGGGGTCTGGATACTGATTTTTCCCATCTCCGTCAAAGCTCCCTGCTGATCCATTCTGGTGATCGCTAGTAAGCGATTTTCTAAGGCTGCCCTTTTACCTTGTAGCATCTGTGCTTCTCACCATTCTGTAAACCCCACAGTTGTTCCGTACTTGGATTACATATTCTGGCGGTTCAGGTGGTTAATGTCGACCGATCTTCGTAAGGGTGTCCCTGAATGCTGGTACGATAACCAGCGCATTGGTGTCCAGTAATTACAATTTTTAGTGATGGCAGATTTTTTTTTTTTTTAAATTATTGCCACTTGCACAGAGTACTGGAGTTACACGGCCATCTTAGCCCCTGCCAGCTCCGCCCCTTAATATGTAAGTTTTTTATGTTCTCATTGTAATGCTTATTTTTAGTAAATTGTTAGTGAGGCCGAATGGTCTGAAACTCTAGGTAAGGCGCAATGGAGCTAGAAATTCCCATTTTACTGAATGTGTTTAGTTCTATTATCATGAGCACACTGCACCAAACCTTCTATTTTAATAAGACATTTGATGCATTGCGACTGCAGTATAAGCAATAAACTCATTTAGTATAATGTGAACCTACTTTGGTTAACTTCTATTAAATTAGAACACATCTGGAATAGTGCAATAGCAATATTTGAAGTTAAACAAAAAAACGTTCACACTGTACTGAACGGGTTTACTTTTACTGTTGCTGTGGAATTAAACGTTTGGTGCCGTGCCATCAGGATATTAGAACTAAACATGTTATGTACAGTATGAACTTATAGTTGCTATACAAAGTTATACAAAGTTTGTTTAAAAACACATTTTGCATTAAAAAACACTCTATTATAAAATAAAAAAGCCGCTGCTTCTGTCTTCTACAAGATAATAATATAGAATTTTACATTATAGTACATACATACAACACAGTATATACACGAGTATAATATGCCCACAATTCCCAAGCTCAAATAAGTGTTTTATTCTTGTACTAATTTTACTATTGTATTTTAACAAAAAAGTTTCCGTTTTGGTTCACACATATAAATTGTATTGTCATTTATTACTGTCTAAAGGGATCATTTACATTATACCTACTCTGTGGGTTTGGCAAACTTCACTTTGCTAATGTCAGCTGAGCATGATGGATGTATACATAACCAGGTGAAACTAGAATTGTTGCAGTATGTGAAGAATAATGAATAACTCCATTTAGACCCCAGACATACCAAGAATGAAGTTGATGGAATGAACAATTCACAGTCACTGCTTTATACATTGCCACTGAAGGAAACATATACTGTACATTTAGGGCTAGATTATAAGTGGAGGGCTAATTTAGAGCTGTGGGGGGTTATAAAAAAAAACGACACTGAAAAGTGCCTTAAAATTGCGGTCTATGGGAACTGTGTGCTCCCTGTATATATTTATATGCTTATATACATATATATTTATTTGTTAGTATGTTTATATACACATATAAACACATAAATATATTTGTATATATATTCATATACATATATATTTAAATTTGCTGCCTATTGCTGTGCGACTTACCCCCTTCACTGCACTAGTTCTCATGCCGTGTTGCACAGCACGAGAACAAGGCTCTCATTGGAGCCTATGAAAGCACGCTCTTGTGAGCGCAATGCTTCCGTGCAATGTGAATGCAAGGTCGCAGTCGCATTGCACCTCACTTCTAATACCAGCGCACATTAGTGTGCTTTGGTGTTACTCAGTTGAGCGCAAATATTGCTTTAGCGTATGTGAAATTTAACGCTCAACTTGTAATCTAGCCCTTAATTGCTTCAAACAGGTTTATCAAGGTTGGCTGTGTCTTTAGTACTATATTGTTAATCTACCCAAGCTCAAAGTGATACAATTTTGTGTTTATTTAACATTTTATTCCATAGAATCATGTGAATGGGATATTTTTTTCTACTAACCAGATATAAAAATTGCAACATTTGCCTATCCCACATTCTGGGACTAATTTCATAGTGGTCTGGGACACACTCATAATAAAGCAAAATAATATGAATTCCTATTAGCAACTGAACAAAGCTTGCCAAGATTAGAAAAGTAAATGATGGGAAGAATATTATGCAATGCTTTTGCAACCACACTCACTGGTAGTGATTCGACTGGCGAAGTGACGTCAGGCGGCAGCTTTCCTTTCCTCACCATCACATAAAAATCTTTATTATTTCGTTCAAACTCATTATTACAATTCTAAAATATCAATTGTATATGAAGTTTTGCATTAAAGTGATGGTAAAGTCATCTGTTGTGCAATACATAATCCTTTTTCTTTTACCATAACTAGCACATCGATGTGCTTATATAAATAAAAAACCATTTATTCACGCTGTAAGGCCGATTTTATTTCCCTCTCCGTACAGTGTTTCAAACAGCCTCTCTATATTTTTTCACCAGTGCAGCTTTGATTGACAACGCTTTTAGCCAATCATCAGCTCACCATGCGCCCTATGTGAAATATGTACCGCACGCTCCCGACATTTACACTAAGTCTTTGCTACTTACTGCGCTTGCGCACCGCTTACGCTAACTGCGCATTGCTATATGAGAATACTCAGCTCCTGGTTTTAGCCGATCGTGCGTAGTGTCATATAGCAATGCGCAGTTAGCGTAAGAAGTGCGCATGCGCAGTAAGTAGCAAAGACAGTGTAGATGTCGGGAGCGTGCGGTACATATTTCACATAGGGCATATGGTGAGCTGATGATTGGCTAAAAGCGTTGTCAATCAAAGCTGCACTGGTGAAAAAATATAGAGAGGCTGTTTGAAACACTGTACGGAGAGGGAAATAAAATCGGCCTTACAGCGTGAATAAATGGTTTTTTATTTATATAAGCACATCGATGTGCTAGTTATGGTAAAAGAAAAAGGATTATGTATTGCACAACAGATGACTTTACCATCACTTTAAGTCTAAAGAATACAAAAAATGCAACTGACCTATTTTAATTTTTTCACAATCTCTCATTGCTTGTTTTTGTATTTACCATCAGCTAAGGGAACAATCCTTGCCTTATTGAGGTAAACTGTAATGCATTTTTAAGGCACACTATTTAAAAATGATATTTAATGTTGAAGCAATAATTAATAAATACATAATGACATATTTCTTATAAATAATGTGAAAAGGGAAAACAATAACCTCAATTAAGCATCATAAATAAAGAGGAAATGAATAAATAATTTTAGGTATGACGTATGAAATAAAAAAATATGTGAAGAGCGTCACGGTTTTACATTTGGAGTATTTATACTAAGGGCTAGATTTATCATATCTGAGGCGTACAGGGGCACGTATGCGCGCCCCTGTACGCCTCAGCTCGCCTGTGGCGGGGCGAAATTACCCGTAGGTAATTAACATTGCACACGAGCGCAATTTTGCGCTCGCGTGCAATCCCGCCCCCTGCCCGCGCACAACCAATCACACGCGGGCAGGAACTGTCAATCTCCTCGGTCGGACTCAACCGAGGAGATTGAATTTCGCCAGTTCAGAGGTGGCGAAGAGTTTAGGGAAGCAGCGGTCTGGTGACCGCTGCTTGTTAAATTTGCGGTGAGCAAGTTCTTGTGAGAACTTGCTGCCATAAGGGCTTAATAAATCTAGCCCTAAATTTGACATCCTAAAAGGGATATTGTACTGGAAGAATGATATGCGCTAATTAATTAGAGCATGTATATTTTTCACTACCTACCCTCAATCTCAGTGGGCTATAATACAAATGGAGTGCTAATCTAATGTGTGTCCGTAAACGGGCGCACATTAAATAACCAGCCATTACAAGTGGCTGGTTAATGCTACCGTGAACTCGCGGTAACACTTTGTGCTAGGAAAATTAACCAGAGGTCAGACCACTGGCCCCCAGTTGCCCCCAAAATAAAATGTATAGTGCCCTTATATAAATAAAATATATGAGCTTTTTATTGTATTAAATAATAACTACATAAAGCAGTTTTAAGGGGTTAAAGGGAGGGGACGTGGGGTGTTAGAAAAAAAAACGGCACCGAAAAGTGCTTTTACATTGCGGTCTATGGGGACTGTGTTTTAAACTTTTAATATATGTATATGCTTATATACAAATATATTTTGTGTTAATATGTGTATATATACATATAAAGACATAAATATTTAAACTTATATATGTATTTATATATTTAAACTTATATATGTATTTATATATTTAAACTTATATATGTATTTATATATTTAAACTTATATATGTATTTATATATTTAAACGTATATATGTATTTATATATTTAAACTTTGCTGCCCAGAGCTGTGCAACTTACCCCCTTTGCTGAGCTAGGTTCTGTGCCGTGTCTTTAGGCATCAGAACGAGGCTCCCATTGGAGCCTATGGAAGCGCACTCTTGTGAGCGCAAAGTTTCCATGCAATGCGAATGAGAGGTTGCGTTCACATTGTGCTCAACTTCAAATAGTAGCGCACATTTGCAATTTTGCACTCCACTCATAATCTGGCCCAGTGTGTTTAACTGAAGCCACAGGGTTGTGCAAATGCTGCTGGTGATTGGTCCACCTGCCATTTCCTGCTTGGAAAGTGGGACTTGCTGAGGGTTAAACACATAAAAGAAGTGAAAAAATTACATGCTTCAATAAATTTAGAGCATGTCACTATTCAAGTACAATGTCCCTTTAAAGGGACATGAAACCCAATTTTTTCTTTCATGATTGAGTTAAAGCATGCAATTTTAAATAACCTTCCAATTGACTTCTATTATCTAATTTGCTTTGTTCCTTTTTATCGATTGTTGAAAAGCATACCTGGGTAGACACATAGGGCCAGATTACAAGTGGAGCAGTATTTATTGCTCACGCTCATGCACTAAGTCCGCTAGAAGTAAGCTTTTAGCATACATCGTTAAGCACTTGTATTGTAAGGTGAAAGTAAAACATTTTCATTTGCTCGCTAACCCGATGCGCACAAAAAGACGAACTTAGATTAACAAATTTAAAAAAAAATTCTTTCATGATTCAGATAGAGCATGCAATTTTAAGCAACTTTATAATTTACTCCTATTATTATTTTATCTTTATTTGAAAAAGAAGGCATCTAAGCTAAGGAGCAAGCCAATTTTTGGTTCAGGACCCTGGACAGTTGTTTATTGGTGCTGTCCAATCAGCAAGGACAACCCAGGTTGTGAACCAAAAATGGGCCGGCTTCTAAACTTACATTCTAGCTTTTCAAATAAAGATAGCAAGAGAACGAAGAAAATTTGATAATAGGAGTAAAATAGAAAGTTGCTTAAAATTGCATGCTCTGCTGCTCAGAGTCGTGGGGGAGTTCCGGGGGAGGAGCTTGTGTGCAAGGCCAGGTGAGCACCTGCTCCATACACCCCTTCAAGCCGTTGGCGGCACTTATCCGCGCCGAAAGCTCTAGTCCTTGGGCGGCCTGTTTAGCTTGCTTACAAACGCTACCGGAGCTCCATCAAGTGCATCACCACCGCACTTTTGAGATATATCACACATTTTCAACAGACATATCCTGTTCCTGGTTCTGAATTACCTGAAGTTGTGAACACTATTTCCCTGACTAGACGCTATATCAGGACGGGATAAAATAGTCTGCTGGCTTTCATCCCTTTTTTCTTTCCCTTTTCCCACGGAAGCCTTGAGAGGGGGTACAAACGACTTTTCATAATATCTTCTTTTCAATCTGAGCTTACCCTAGGTACTACTGAAGTATTGAAATACTCTGCTACATCTTTGGGGCAAAAGAAATCTCGACTTGCATTAGTTACGTTTTAGGGACACAGAGATACCGACAAAATCACAAAGCGAGCGGACATTCCTGGTATCAGTTCTTACCTGGTTAGACGATACCTATTTGGAAGTTTCATCTGATACCCCGGGATTGCTTCTGAGGCAGACTCTCTTCTGTACACCTCTCGAGCCGGGCGGTGCTCCTCCCCCCCCCCACCGATGCTGCGAGAGGGGGAGGTGTGGGGAATACTGCTCACACGCTGCTGCCTAAACACGCCGCACGCCTGGCTCGTTTGCTATACTCCGCTCCTTCCAGAGCCTCAAATGCAGGCTGACTTGGCCTCATCAGCCTGAAAGTATTCATCCAAGGATCTAAAAACTTCACTCCTGTACTTACCCTCCCACCGATGTTGCGAGAGGAAGGCTCCTGGCTCCTGATAGCAGTTTCAAAGGTAAGCTCAGTTGTACCCCCACGAAGGCGTGGGAACCGACATTATCCTACTCTCCACGGGAAAAATCTTGTAAATAATTGCACCATTAGCCCTGATATCTGAAAAGAAAAGTGTTCGCTACACAGCTCACCTCTCGCTAGAAGTGGACTGAAGCATAAAAGTTTAATATCTGATTGCAAAGACTCTCCAACATACGCTAACATTTGCAACAATTTTGACTCTCTGGCACTATAGATACTATTGTATCTTTGATTTTGGTTGTTTCTTTTTTAGGAAATAGTAACATTCTGATGTTGAAGTGTTACAGATTATATATTTTTAATATGCTTTTTTCTATGAATTAACAGGACATATTGTTTGGTTTTCCCCTGACTGCATAAGAGTGAAAAGTGGAAAATCATTGATATTAGATTAATCCAATTGCTTATTCTAAATTTGAATCCTAACATTGATCAGCCACATATATTGATAACTAAATCTATGTTCTGATCTATTTTTCTGTTTAACAACAAAACTAAAGTTTAACATTGTATCTTGGTTACTTATGCTATTGGCTGATCTTGATACACCTAAAGTACTAAGATTTAAAAATTTAGATAAATTAATTTCTGGTTCATACTTGTATGCCTTAGATTACATTTAATATAATCTGAAAACCCTTGACTGATAGGTTACATTGTTTAAAACCCCCTCTCCTAAAAACTCGTTTGAACTACAAACTCATAATCCAATTGTACTTGTTGTTCTCTCCTCCTTTAAACTCTACTGACTTTATAAACCTCACCAAAGCATAATCTTAACACACTGAATAGGCTTTTCTGCTGAAATAGTACAAACTTCCCTAGCTGACTATCACAGCTGCCCTAAATCCCTCACATACACAAAACACATCCCTTTTTTTTCTTTTTTATCTCACAGCAACCTAACCCTATTTCACATTTTCCCAATCACTACTAAAAAAAAAAAAAAACACTGATCACTTCTCATTTTTCTTTTTCTCTTTTTTCACTTTTTGCACATGGACAAATTTGTCTCTGCACAAGCAAAATCTTCACCTACAGCTATGGCAGCCCGTCAAAGGGAAAAGAGAAACAAAAATACTACTGAAATCACAGCAGATATACATATCCCCACTGTTAATCCTCTACAGTCGGGTGACATGCTAGACATTCAAGCTTTAGTAGCTAACATTTCTGATGCACTGACTCCAAAATTCGATTCTCTCAAATCAGAAATTAAACAGGATATTATATCCCTATCAAATGAATTTAAACAGTTCTCTGCTAGGCTCTCTGAGGTAGAACAGAGAACCTCGGATTTGGAGGATCTGACACTAACTCAGAACTCTAAGTTGGAAATGCTAAATTTATCCCTGTTAAAAGCACAGAGTAAACTAGAGGATCTTGAAAACCGCACTAGGAGAAACAACTTTAGAGTAGTTGGAGTCCCGGAAGACAAACAATATGATGATTTGCACAAATTACTAACTGTCACCATTCCTCAATTGCTAAAAATTCCACAATCTCAATCACAATTTACACTAGAGAGAGTACATCGGATAGGCCCAAATATCACTGATATAGAAAGTACCAGGACCAAACCTAGGCCCATTATCGCGAAAGTCTTAAACTTTCAGGACAAAATTACACTTTTACATTATTACCGCAAACATCAGCCTATATACTTAGGAGAGGCAAAAATCATGATCTTTCAAGACTTTTCTGCAGAAACAGCTGCTAAAAGAAGAGAACTAGCTCCAATTTGCACAAAACTAATAAAGCATAACATCAAGGCCACAATAACCTATCCAGCTAGACTCAAAATTTCCATTAATGACCAAACACACTTTTTTGACTCAGCCAAACAGGCTGAGAAATTCTGCACTGAGACCTTCCCAGCAGAAAATTTAGGAGCAGGGTCCAATGTCACACTGTCTTGAAATTGCACGTATTAAGATGCTTTGAATAACCATAACTATAATTTAAAATGTATAACTATGGATTTAACAAATGTTGTGATACTTTTTTTTTTTCTTTTCTCTTTTTGGGTTAGGAACAAAATTGGGTTATAGATTGGTGAACTCTCCCCCTTCTCTCTCCCCCCTTTTTTTTTTTTTTTTTCTCTTTTTTTCTTTTGTTCCCTTTTCTTTAATTAAAAATGCCAGCTTCTTTTAAAGTCACCTCTTGGAATATATAGGAGGTATCACATCTCCTATTAAACGTAAGTCAATTGTCTCACAGCTAAGAAAAATAAATTCCGACATTGCCTTCCTGCAGGAGACACACTTAAAGATGGAAGAAGTTCTCAAACTCAAAACCTCCTGGGTTAATGAGGTGTTAGCCTCCCCGAGTGTTCAAAGGAAAGGAGGGGTAGCAATATTATTGGGGAAAAGGCTAAAATACCAAGTTCTTAATACCCTTGCTGACTCAGAGGGGAGATTCCTATTTGCAAAAGTCAAAATAGCTAACATAATTTATACATTTTGCAATATCTATGCTCCCAATATTTTTAGCTCTTCTTTCTGGGATACCCTTTATGCTAAATTAATTACATATAGAGAAGGTTACCTAATCCTCGGAGGGGACCTAAATATGGCGCCCCAACATCCCCTAGATAGATTAAGGCATGAGAATGCTCTTTCTAGAACTAAAAGAGATAAACTAGAAACAAAAATGTATTTAAAACTTTATCAGACTCTTGGAGTTAGAGACATATGGAGAATCCAAAATCCGGACTCCAGGGAATTCTCTTGCATTTCTAAGGCACATAAATCCTTATCAAGAATCGATGTAATTCTCTTAGATGAAAGACTCTGCACGTCAAGAGTGCTTACCGGAATTCTCCCTATTTGCATCTCAGACCATGCCCCGATTTTCCTAGAGCTTTACCCCAATAACCTTACTCCAAGATATTCTAAGTTCTTTTTCCCAACATATTTAGCTTCTGACCTTAAATTTAAAAACTGGCTCAGTTCTAAATTTCAAGAATTTATCTCTTTTAATCAGGAATACGTAAATCGTCCGATCATCCTATGGGAAACAGCCAAAGCGGTACTGAGAGGGGAGATCCTAGCTTACACTATTAATAGGACAAAGAAATCAAAACACAGGGAAAAAGAAATTATAAAATCTATTTCTAATTCATACAACTCGTATCTGTTAAATAAAACTGCAAGAAACTGGTTAAGATATACCCAAGCATTAAAAGAGAGGGATGCTTTTTTACTTTATAAAACTACTCAGAAGGACTTGAAACTTCAAGCAAAACTTTACAGGTATGGAAGTAAAACCGGAAAAATCCTGGCTAGATTAGTAAAAACTAGTAAAACTTCTTCATTAATAGAGTCTTTAAAGTTAGAAGAGAAAAATGTATCATCCTCAGAAGAAATCATCCAGGTTTTTACAAACTATTATCAGGACCTATATTCTTTAAAACAATCAAATCTTTCTGAGCAAGAATCATTCTGGCAAAATATTGTTGTTCGTACATTAACTCCTGATCTAATTGAATTTCTCAATAATCCCATATCTGAAATAGAGATTAATAGAGCAATTCAAGACCTTGCCTCAAACAAAGCCTCAGGCCCGGATGGCCTTCCTAACGAATTCTATAAGATATTATCAATAGAGATCTCACCTTACCTTGCTTCGGTCTATAATGACATATATATAAAGGGTATTACTCCGCCACTTAGCTTTGCAGCCTCATATACCACCTTAATTCTTAAACCAAGAAAAGAGCCGGACAAAAAAGAATCTTATAGGCCCATAGCACTGCTCAACGTTGATTATAAAATAATGGCCTCAATCTTAGCTTCAAGGCTTCAGTTGCTTCTTCCTAAGATTATTCATCCTGATCAAGCAGGCTTTTTACGTAATCGTAATTCTTCAGCAAAGATTAGGGAACTCTTCTTAACTATAGACCATTTTTCTAGAGGAGGGGGAGGAGAGGAGGGAAAGGGGGACACTTTAGATGCTGCAATTATTTCAATCGATGCTGAAAAAGCATTCGACTCAGTTCATTTTGATCATCTCACTCATTCTCTCCAGCAATTCGGCTTTATTGGTAATTTTCTTAGCTTTGTTAACAACCTCCACAAATCTGCCTCCACTAGGATGATAGTTAATGGCAAACTCTCTCCTAACATTTTTCTTCAAAGAGGAACGCGTCAGGGGTGTCCCCTTTCTCCTCTTCTCTTCGACATTTCCATCGAACCGCTGGCCATATATGTTAGACAACACCTTAATGGTATTAAGATCGGTAAGAAAGAGATGAAAATTGCACTATATGCGGATGATATCTTAATTTATATCTCTTACACCCGTAACAATATCCCAAAATTAATTTCACTTATTAAAAAATGTGGTTCCTTTTCAGGTTATAAAGTAAATACTACAAAATCTGAACTCATATGGATTAAACAACCCAAGGATCCCCCCCTGGATATGCCATTTAAGATTGTGGATGATTCCTTTACTTATCTAGGCATCACAGTATCCTCCAATCCAGACGAATGGTATAATCTTAACATTCTCCCAGTACTGAAGAAAATTAAGGAGGACTTAAAAAAATGGCAAGGTGTTCCCCTTTCTCTTTCGGGTCGAATTGCTCTTTATAAAATGATCTGCCTCCCGAAACTATTATATGTCCTACAAAATATCCCTGTGATTCTCAAGGGAAAAGATATTCTCCTTCATAATATGGTGTTGAGGAAATTTATTTGGCAAAACAAGAAACCTAGAATTTCCTTACCTAAACTTTCTCTCCCCAGAAAATATGCAGGACTGGCTTTGCCAGACATTAAAATATACAATTACGCTTTTTTGGCTCGCCTAATTATGGACTGGATATTTGAGAAGGATTATGTTACCAACAATGAACTTGAGAAAAATATAACAAACCCTTTTGATCCCTCTGCAATCATCCATTGCACTGCTTCTTCTCTCCCCAGAGAACTTAAAAACCTGAAAACCATATTTACTCCATTACAGGCTTGGTGGAAAGTCTGTAAACTCCTCAAAATAAAGCATAAAGTATCCAAATGTATCCCTCTAACTGGTAATCCCTTTTTTCAAGCAGGAATTCAGTCATCTCAATTTCAGAAGTGGAAAGCTTCGGGTCTAAATAAAGTTTCTCAACTACTAGACCTAGACAGAAAATGTATAAAGTCTTTTGGCTCTTTGAGAGAGGAATTTAGTCTCTCCCATAAAGAATTCTTTGCATACCTACAAGCAAGACATTATGCTATGAGTCTTGTCGACGAATTCGGCTGGAACTGGACAATGGGACCCATGGAGAAATGGTTAACATTAGCTAAAAACAGTCTTACGGCAATTTCCCCTATTTATTCTGTTTTAAGTTCCTTAAAACGTGTTCCCGACATGGAAAACATCACTACCAAATGGGGGGCAATCTTGCAACAAAATTTGGAAGAAAGTAATATAGTTGAACTCTCAATCACTGAGGTTTCACGAATTACTCTCTCATCCTCCTGGAGAGAATCTCATTTAAAACTTTTACGCATGACCTTTTTTACTCCTGAGAAAGGTTTCAGATGCAGAAGCCTAGATTTCAAATGCTGTCCCAGATGTTCGCTCCCTGCGGCTAATCTCATGCATATGTTCTGGGATTGTCCAATTATCCAACAGTTTTGGATGAAAATACAATTTTGGCTTGGCACAATGGGGATTTCCCCACCAACTCTACTACCATTAGATATTGTATTTCTCCAAAAGTATGCAGATGGCCAATCGGCAAATATTAAAATTATCAACCTAGTTATCTTGGCTGTGCGATATTTGATTTTAAAAAAGTGGAAATGTAGGGCAACCCCCAGTATCCAGGAGGTAAAAAATTGTCTCAAGAAACAATGTATTCTGGAACAGATTGACACTAATCTTAACGATGAAAATGATGTTATCAAATTTTAAAAAAAATGGTCAATCTTTATCCAAAATCTATCACTATCTGAAATTGAATATATAATCTACCCATTTAGAAATACAGAACTGGTATTACTTGGACTTTGGCACTAGCCTATTGTAGATATCTGGAAAAAAAATTTTTTTATTTTTTTTCTCTTCGTGGGGAGGGGGGGGGGGAGAGAGGGGAAAATAAAAGAAAATTCCAACAATAGGTGCATACGCAATTTGGTAATTCATTTACTTTTACTTTTCTTTTTTTTTTTTTTTCTTGTTCAAATCATGAAGGTATATCAAAGACTGGTATATTAGAATATTATGTGTTGTTGGTTACTCTTGAATATTGTTTTCATTTTATTTACATAAATCTGTACTATGTAAATTTACCTTGAGACACCTTTGTTGGAAACAAACTAAATAAATAATAAAAAAAAAAAAATTGCATGCTCTATCTGAATCATGAAAGAAAACATTTGGGTTCAGTGTCCTTTTAACGTATTCCCCTCAAAGAGGTCAATGAAGCACAAAAAGTGGAAAACACCCTACTTACGCATAAACCTGATTGAATATTTTCAAGTGTGCTAACCTGACATGAAATATTAATATTTCACATTACAATGTTCTTCACGTAGCAGAATATATTCTATTTATTCATAAATGCATATTTCTTCATATATCTGATGGTATTTTGGTACAATATATAGCTATGCCTATATACAGACGATTATACTGTATATATAGGTATAGATATACTTTGAACATATTCTGCTATGTGCAGAACACTGGAATGTAAAATATGTACAATAAAAACTCAGTATAACACTTTATTAAAAAGTTATATTGCATAAATATGATTTTACATGTTTTCTTCTACTTGACTGCAAAGGAGTTTAATGCACTTATATATATGTCTATATATGTATACATACTTTATATATTTATGTGTTTATATGTCTTTATATGTCTGTAAATACATATATACACATATAAATACATAAATACATTATACAAACACAGACACACATATATATATATATATATATATATATATATATACACACACACACGTATATTTAGACATGTATATGTATGTATCTCTATGATTAAGCTCTTTGCCTCCCTTTTTTTCTAACACCTGAGACCTCATATGTTTGAGGCCTTATACCTTTTTTGTGCAATATTTTTTAAATTAATTTTGATTAGATAGTGTTATTATGAGTGTAACTGTACTTTTAAATGTGTTTTTGATGAATTTCGTAACACTTTTTATTCGAGAGTAACAGTTAACCAGAGCTCTGAGGTCGCGCTATCCCAATGCACGTTAAATTCAATTGTGTTCAAGTGATTGCATTTCCTTTCAACTTGTAACATGAGCACTACATCTGATGGGCACAAACATCCGCGATAAACCTGATATCGCTTGCACGTAATTGTTAGCGCGCCACTCATAATCAGGCCCATAATCAGCAATGCACCACTGGGAGCTAGCTGCTGATTGAGGGTTGTATTAATATACTTCTTGTCATTCATTCATCCTATGTGTTCAGCTAGCTCCCAGTAGTGTATTGCTGCTCCTTTACAATGGAGCAGCAATACACTAAATGCACTAAATTGCAGACAATTACTGACTTGGGAACCTGTCCGCCTGTCTTCATGATGAATGGGCAAAGGACAATGTACGTCCACTGTCTAAATGATTCATGACACACACACTTGCTTTTGCAACTCCAACCCTTGCTCTTGCATGACTGTCAATCGCCCCAAACAAACATGCATTTCAAAGTGCTTGCACCTACATTATTGAACTCACTTTCAAAATGGCGCGTTCCCATTTAGAAGTTCAATAATGTAGGCACAAGCACTTTGTAATGCACTGTCATAATCCTATTTGAGTGCATGAAGGCATGTCCCCTATAAAAGCACCAAGGTAATCTTGTTTCAACATCTTCTTTGCAGGTACAATGTTGTCCTTTCAAGTCCCTTCAATAAAAACCTGTAGTCTCTATCTTGTTTTCAGATCTTGCTAAATAAGAAACAGTGCTTTAACAAACAATAAATATAAATATTGTAAAAACAATACTTGTCACAGATTAAAACTGACTATAGCAATTGAGTAATTGAGCCCAGTATGTCCATCATGCCAACTTTCAATTGGCATTCAGATGGTGTAGAAACGGATTGCAATAGATTCCTTTTGAAACTCATGATTGCACAATCCTACTTGAAAGCCTGGCTATGAAGTAGTGTTAGTAATAAACACAACAGTGCAAGTGTGATATAAATGGAATTCAGATGGTTAATCAGTGATGGGTTCGGGTTGCAATACGGTAATGTCACATGTGTAAATGAATATTTCCCTTCCACAGTGAACAAAGGGGTGACACGGAAAACTTTTACTGTAACCTCATGAGAGGTAAAAGGGCTATTGCTTATGTCAGTTTTTGGTGACTTTCCCAGTTTCTATTTTGAAAACAGGTACTTATTTAACATTCAAAAGGGCATTGACAGAAGGTTTACTGTTAAAAAGGAATTCACAGCTGCTAACTTTACAAAAAAATCCAAATAAATCTATTTTGCTTTGTTATCACTCAAGAAACTCGATGACCAATTTGGTATGAAATGCATAAATCTATTTCGGGAGCAAATCGCCACTAGATAGTAATGGAGCCCTATGTCAGTAAACACTTGGAAGAATATGAGTCTTATATTGAAAACTGGTCATCATGGGCTGAGAGATGTCATCAATATATAACAGCCAATGATATTTCCAGCACCAAGTTTGTGTCTATATTATTAACAGCAGTTGAAGCAACATTTTATACTTTAAAACATGTAATACAGCCAGAAAAAAAAATCAGTTACAGATCTCTCTAGAATATTCTCAGATGATTTTCAACCTTGCACATTGCAAATTACATACAAATATCACATTTACAGGGAACAGAAATGCATAAAACAGTGGCTGGTATGTCATGGTTTAAAAAATAAATAAATAGCAAATGTGTGGTTTTGGCAAATATTTATCAATGTAATGAATACAAACATTATACAGCAAGGCACCCTTTTTGGTTGAGGATATACAAGAAAGAGAGAAATAGGGCATCTGGAGAGATTATAAAGGTAGAAGGTACGATAATGTATAGTATAGAAGAAGAAACAGGGAAATCCTACAGGCAACATGCAAATCAATTATAACTACAAGTTGTAAATCAAAAGCAGAAACAAAATACAACAGTTAAAAAATCCAAATAAAGAAGGACAATTATGTTTGGCACATAGTCCTGAATGATCCAGACTGGGAATGACAATGTAACTGTGATTCTTGATGAGGGCAGCGGAAAACACAACAGGCAATAGAGATGTAACCATTGAGGAAGGCAGATGTTTTCAAAAGGTAATTATTGCACTGGAGCTTTTAAAAATGTATTAACTTATTTGTTTACACTTTCATACCGAGAAGGAAACACATAATTACAGCATTACTATGTGAACATAAATGCTAATATGCACAGCTTTTATTACTACTACCTTTATAGAAATTAAATATGCAGCCCACTGTTCTGATGGTTTTATCGGCACATTGTTGTTTTATAGAATGCAGTCTTTTAAATTTCTGTCCCGACAAATTTATGCTGTTACTTATTGGATGCGACAATAGCAGTAATGGATATCTACAAACTGAAATACTGTGTGAAACACTGTGAATGTTTTAAAAACCCATTGCAAAATATCTTGTGACTTTCATAAAGTAAGTTTTGCTTTAAACTTGTCATTTTTGTACATTTAATAGGAAGTGGATATATAATAGATTTATATCAATAAAAATATGTTTGGTAGACACTGGCACATAGTATTTTAACTATTACTAGATACTATTATTTGGTATCATATTTCTCTTATGCACATGCAGTGTTATCAACACTTAACATAGTCCACAAAATATTTTCTGATACAATCAGAATATTTGTAGCAATTTCATTTACTACCTTAATATAAATTGTGACGCAACAACGTTTGAGATATAATCCTAATAAAGTTTTCAGAAATACCAGTCAATTCTACTATGCGAACTTTGTGCCGTATGTCTACTCACTTAACCCTTTTATAATACGTTTATAGATCCTCTTGGTTGTGTAACACCTATATTTGTCTAAGTATTAAACATTCAATGGTTTGTTTTCTGAGATAATATTACTTCCTCTGTTGTCATCAAGCACTGCTGTCATTTCCCCATTATGTATAATATTACTTTTACACTCAGAGATATACTCTCATTTTCGTTCTTTGGTATTCTCACCTTTATTATATAGAAACAAATCTGAGGAATCTCTTGATTTGTAATGGTACTTCTTATAACCAGGGATTAGGCTTCAGTATTAGAATAACAGGCTAGGAATAGGGATTTTATATATATGTCAAGAAGAAGATCTAGGTCCACTGTAATATTTAGCCCTTTGTAAGGTAACTCATGTGGCATCAGTTATCCTAGACTCTTGTACATTTATAATCCACTTACACAAGCCTATACAGTAATTACTGATACCAATATCCTTTCAGAGTTATTATAAGATATACCGTACATAGTTATTTTTTAACACAGGAGAAGTGTTTTTAACTATTGCGATTGGGCAGCGAGATATTTATCAATACCTGCTGTCTTTTTATTATTCCCTAATAAAAGTTACTTTTTAATATACTTTTTACTCACACTATTAGACTTTCAAATTTATCAGTGCAAAAAAGAATACTTTTTTTTGGACGTCTCCACCTTTTGGTGGCTATGTCCTCATCTTTGCAATTTAGTATATATGCTTAAGCACTGCTCCTTGATGTGACCTATATATATTTCTTTGATTTTGAAAAGGTCCTCACGGAGTTATACTGTTCCTTACAGCTTACTATAGTTCCTCCTTTGTTTCTTAAAGGAACATTAAAGTCAAAATAAAATTTTCATGATGAGTACATCATTTTAAACAACTTTCCAATTTCCTTCCATTATCCTAATGAGCACATGCCTTTTTATAGGAACACTTTCCGAGGTACCAGCTGCTACTGAGCATGAAGAGCAAGATTTCATAGTATATACGCAAATGCATTTTGTGATTGGCTGATGTCTGTCACCTTATGCAGTGGGGAAAGAAAATAGAACTAACTGAAATTTGTGAGAAAAAAAGTAACTACTCATTTGAAATCCAGACTAAGGGACATATTTACCAAGCTCCGTATGGAGCTTGATGCCCTGTGTTTCTGGCGAGCCTTCAGGCTAGCCGGAAACAGAAGTTATGAAGCAGCGGTCTAAAGACCGCTGCTCCATAACCTGTCCGCCTGCTCTGAGGCCGCGGACAGAAATCAACCCAATCGAATGCGATCGGGTTGATTGACACCCGAATCTGCAAGCGGTGGCATTGCACCAGCAGTTCACAAGAACTGCTGGTGCAATGATAAATGCAGAGAGCGTATGCTGTCAGCATTTATCAATGTTCAGCAGACACGATCCACTATATTGGATCATGTCTGCTCGCACAATCATAAAAACGGCTCCAGATTGGAAGGGTTCCTTTTCCCAACTGTTGTTTTGCACCACTTTGCCCAGAAAATTGTTGCAATTACAAATGTTTAGACATTCTTATGTTAATTTTTTTTTGTTTGTATTGGTATGACACAAAAAAGTGGAGAAAAAAAACCTCAAAAAATGGACTGAACAAAATTATTGGCAACCTCAATTTAATATTTGGTACCACACCCCTTGGAAAAAATAACCGAAATAAATCGCTTCCTGTAACCATCAATGCGTTTCTTACACCTCTCTTCTGGAATTTTGGACCAATTTTCATTCGCCAACGGCTCCAGGTCTCTCAGATTGGAAGGGTTCCTTTTCCCAACTGTTGTTTTGAGATCTCGCCACAGGTGTTCTATGGGGTTGAGATCTGGAATCATTGCTGGCCAGTTCAGTACTCTCCAGCGCTTTGTCTTAAACCATTTCTGGGTGCTTTTTGATGTGTGCTTTGGGTCATTGTCCTGCTGTAAGGCCCATGACCTCTGATGGAGACCCAACTTTCTGACACTGGACCCTACACTGCACCACAGAATTCTTTGGTAGTCTTCAGATTTCACAATGCCATGCATACAGTCAAGGCATCCAGTGCCTGAAGCACCCCAAAACATCAGTGAACTTCCACCATGTTTGACTGTAGGGACTGTATTCTTTTCTTTAAAAGCCTCATTTATTTTTTCTGAAAACAGTAGAATGATGGGCTTTTGCCAAAAGGATTTTGGCTTCCTCAGGTAAATTTTGGCAAACTCCAATCTGGCTTTTTTATGTTTCTGTGTCAGCAGTGGGATCCTCCTTGGTCTCCTACCATAGCGTCCCTTTTCATTCAGATGGTGGCGTATCGTGCAAGCTGACACATTTTTACCCTGTGCCTGAAGGTCATCTTGAATTTGTCTGGAAGTTGATCAAGGTTCTTTATCCACCATTAGAACAATCCTTCGTTGCAATCTTTGATCAATTTTTCTCTTTCGTCCACGTCCAGGAAGATTAGCTACAGCGCCATGGGCTGTAAACTTCTTGACAAGGTTGTGCACAGTGGACACAGGAACATTAAGTTCTCTGGAGATGGACTTGTAACCTTGATATTGTCCATGCTTTTCCACAATTTTTGTTCTTAAATCCTCAGACAATTCTTTGCTGCTCTTTCTCTTCCCCATGCTCAGTGTGGCACACAGAGACACACGACAGAAAGGTTGAGTCAATTTTTCACCATTTTAATTGGTTGCCGTTGTGATTTCTATATTGTCAGTACCTGTTAATTGATACAGGTGAGTTTAATTACAAATTACAGGAGCATCACAAACTTGGAATGCAATTATTTCTTACAAAAATGAGAAGGTGCCAATAATTTTATCCAGTCCATTTTTGGATTTTTGCGGGGAATGTTTCAAATTTGGCTTTTTTTTCTCCACTTTTTTGTGTCATACCAATACAAGCAACAGAAATAAACATGAGAATAACTAAACATTTGTAATTGCAAAAAAATTTTGTGCAAAGTGGTGCATTATCTGACAGAAATGTAGGGGTGCCAAAATTTTGGCTATGACTGTATATATATTTTAGAGATGCACATTCGTTATAACAAAACCAATATCTGAATAAATGCACCAACAAAATTTAAAGAAAATGAAAAAAAAAATTGTCAGTATCCATTAATTTTCTTTAAATTACCTTGAAGGGGTTACATTTTTACCTCTAGTGCACTGGAGAGCCGCGCTAACCCACTCCTCTTCTTCACAAAGCCTATGCCGCGCTAATAGAAGGCTTAGAGAATGTAATTTAGTGCAGGCCCTGGGAGCTTCAGCGCTTACTTCCTATTAGCACAGCCGGGGCTCTGTAAAGAAGAGGAGCGGGATAGCACATGGCACGTCTCTTCAGTGCGTTAAAGGTAAGTATAAAGCTACAGATGAACCTTTTCACCCGTAGCTTTGAAACATTTACATTTATTTAAGGAAACGGATGAAAATGTTCCACAAATATTCAGTATTCGTTTGGCTTAAAATGAATATCGAATAGTACAGACAACAAATATTCAAAAAAAGAAATTTCCCGAATTCAGAACAGCAGTACACTGCGAGTCCAGAGCGGAATTTCTACTGTGTGTTTAACCCCATTGCAGAGGTTAAACACACAGTTCTGCAGGGTCGATAGTCTTAAAATTACATGTTCTAATGGATTAAAGCATGTGTTTTTTTATTACAATGACCCTTTAATTATAAAATGATACTCTCAGATATATTAATTGAACCCCTGGTATGAAATACGGATTAGTGAATTCAAAGTTAAAGTTTTCAAATGGAGAATGCAAATCATAAACAACTTTCCAATTGACTTCTATTATTAAATTTGATTCATTCTCTTGGTATCCTTTGTTGAAAAGCATACCAAGGTGGCCTCAGGAGCAGCAATGTACTACTGGGATCCAGCTGCTGATTGGGGGCTATACTTATATGCCTCTTATCATTGGCTCATCTGATGTGTCTGCTGGCTCCCTGTAATATAATAGCAGAAGACAATAGAAGTACATTTGAAAGTTGTGTAAAAGGGAATGTCCTATCTGAATGATTAAAGACAAATTGTGGGTTTCATGTCCTTTTTATGTAATGTCAGTACCTGAAAGCTATTTCCCTTAGTGTATTTGTTGACATACAGTCTAGTATTATGTGTCTACCAAAAGACAACACAGGAATCAATGAACAAAAACATTTCCATATGATACAAATTATTTGGTTATTTAGTTTGTTAGTGAGGTTGTATGTTCTGGCCATTTATATATAGATCAGTCATACGGGCCGATTTATCATGCTCCGAATGCAGCTGTTTCCCGCGCAAGCCTTCAGGCTCGCCGGAAACTTAAGAAGCAGCGGTCATAAGACTGTTGCTTCTTAACTCATCTGCCACCTCTGAGGTGGGGGACTGCAATCATCCCGATCAGATACGATCAGGATGATTTACACCCCCTGCTAGCCGCCGATTGGCCACAAATGTGCAGGGGGCGACATTGTACAAGCATTTCACCAGAAATGCTTGTGCAATGTTAAATGCTGTTACCGTATGCTGTCGGCATTTAGCGATGTCGGGCGAACATGATCTACTACTGCTACCGCCCGACAGTTAATAAATCTACCCCTTAGAATGATTTAGGTAAAGAGGCAGAATACTCAAAATACAGTCAGAAAGCTAATGGTGCTTTGTATGTCACAATTCATAACACCACTGGTAATCTAAGCAGGTGTCGTGTTTGAAAATGGATGCACTGGGCACACAGCATATGTGCATATGCCCCTATAACAATGATAGGATTTTGCTATTTTTCTAATACAAGTATAGTACAAAAATGTTTATTTTTAAAATTAAATGCATTTATATGCATTACATTTTTAATTGTTATGCCATTTTAAGGCCACACTAGTTATAATCAAATAGGTATTTACTTAAAGGGACACTCAATCAAAATTAAACTTTCATTATTCAGATAGGGCATGCCATTTTAAACAACTTTCCCATTTACTTCCATTAACTAAAAATAAAAGACATAATACTCCAAAAATGTCTTTTTTTAATTGACGCTCCTGTGCTGAATAAACAACCTTTTCTTTCCTGAGGGAGTTGTCCCTGTCAAATAGTAAACAGAAGAGTCTAAGGACTTCCTTAAAAGTAAATATTTTACATAGTTTTGTATTAAAATGTTTAACAGCTGGTCTTTCATATACATTATATTGTTCATTATATAGGATTTGGAATTTCTCGTTTTATACTTTATGCGGACATGTGTAAGCATGAATTGTTTACCTAAGACAGACCAAACTCAGAATGTCCAGCTTTTGTTTAATTGTTCTTTATATGAGTAAGACTCATTTTCAACCACTCAATCCAACAGACATGTCTAATATTGATTAGGCCTATTACCCTGAC
Organism: Bombina bombina; assembly: GCF_027579735.1. NCBI lineage: Eukaryota > Metazoa > Chordata > Amphibia > Anura > Bombinatoridae > Bombina > Bombina bombina. The sequence continues at coordinate 295,820,747 of NC_069502.1, read as the reverse complement.
TTGCAGTTTAATAAACATCCTGTGTTGTATTTAATAACATGATTAATTAAAGTACCACATTAAGGTGTTTGAGCAGCTCAACTATTTAGCTGAACAAGTGACCCAATGGTATATTCATAGCTATGGTCTATCATTTTGCTGTGGTTTTCCCACAATCCACAATCAAAAGTGGATTATATAGGTTCTAGGCCGTAGTTTGACCAAAAAGGTATGATGCATTTCATTCAAAATTACCAAATGCTAAAGCAGGGTCAAATTCTAATGAAAACAAATGTCTGTTTTACATGTAAATGAGAGCTTTCAAGGCTGTCTAAACAACAGAGCAGAGAAATGTTAGCAAGCCGTGAGTTAATCAAACCTTTGTGGTGATTTGCTTTCATACAAACAGCTGAGCAAACAGTGTAATGGAGAAATCACACCTATATGACAAGGATTCAAATCAAAGCTCTCATACCACTTGTTCAGTAAGATGTCAGTCCTCTATAATTATAAAGGTTAATCATCACACAGGAGGCAAAACTGATCCCAGCCACACAATATGATTTCTACACAAATGCAGAAACACATAATGTTTATAACAAACAAACGATAAATAATTCTCTAAACTACTTCCAAAGAAAGAAAGAAAGAAAGGAGTATAATACTATGATGCAAATACACTTAAACAATGACAGTCACGTGCGATGATATAACAGACCATATATACTTTTTAAATTATATTTAGAAATTGTTACGAGAATAACAAAGTGGTGGTAAAGAAAATATTTTTGAAGCATTGCTATACAATCTATATGATAATGGGGTTGAAAAAACTATAATTTCTTCTTTAAAAAAGCTCAATATATTATTATTTTAGATTTTCCTTTTCTCTCCTTGTTTAATGCTTCTAGTATTAGTAGCGAACCTACCTGCTCTATACCTTGCATACAATGCATGCCCTGACAAAGAAGAAGATGACATGCATATGCTCAGTTCATCTGCAGCCTCCAATTACAACTCCCCTAACTCACAAGGTACGGTAAGGTCCCCCGGCTTGGAATGCAATTGAAAGCGCACCTTGATTACCCCTAATGAGCTGCGCGGTATGGCTTTACATTGGCTGCAGCCACTGAAACCTCAGCAAAATGTTTTGAAGTAGGGAGAGCAGTAATAGTTTAAAAATGTTCTTAAAATGAAAATAGCTCCATATAGATTTAAAAAGTAACAAAAACACCTCTTAATAGTAGAATTTAAACTTTATTTACTATCAGCTTAACCTATTAATAAACTATGATCTTTTATAACTGGAGCAAATCGCGTGTGAACTATATTTCTTGCTTGTGCATACCTTACACCTGTTCAGATTGTTGGCTTTTGTAGAAAACTGTGTTGATGATGTTGAATATCAGTACAGGTAGTAAAAGCTTTATTGTGCTCAGAAAAGGTTTGGATTTTGGAATATTGGCATCTGTAAAATGGGACAGTTTAGAGAGGGGATGGAATCAAGTGTAAACAACAGTATCAGCAATATTTACATGTCATATTACTGCTTATACATGTAACCTAAAGGTAGTGTTATATCATTTGTGATACTTTTAAATACATAATACCTGCAGAAAGATAGTACAGTACTGTAATCAGAAAGGTAATATTTGTTGTTTTAAATACATATATAGGGCTCCATTTATTAAGCAGCGGATGCTTCTTGGAGTCCCATCATTTCAGGTCTGCCTGAATCGGAACTTAAGTAGCAGCGATCGTAAGACCGCTGCTCCTTAACTTCGGACTGAAATCATCCCGATACGATTGGGAAGATTGATGGCACCTGCTAGCGGATGAGTGCCAGCCAGTGAGCAGGGGCGCATTGCACAAGCATTTTCCCAATAATGCCTGTACAATGTTAAGTGCTGACAGGCGTATGCTGTCTGCATTTAGCGAGGTTGAGCGGACATGATTCGCTATAGCAGTCGTAAGTCCGCTGCTCCTAAACTTTAGACTGAAATCATCCCGATCTGATACGATTGGGATGATTGATGGCCCCTGCTAGCGGATGATTGCCCGCCAGTGAGCAGGGGGCGGCATTGCTCAAGCATTTCCCCAGAAATGCCTGTGCAATGTTAAATGCTGACAGCGTATGCTGTCGGTATTTAGCGAGGTCGAGCGGACATGATTCGATATAACAGTCGTAAGACCACTGCTCCTTAACTTTAGACTGAAATCAACCCGATCCAATACGATTGGGATGATTGATGGCCCCTGCTAGTGGACGATTGCCCACCAGTGAGCAGGGGGCAACATTGAAGATTACATTGTTTGCAACTGACAACATATATAACAAAGGTAGAATCACAATATAATCAATCTTTAATTAGAAAAATCTCTCTCCTGTTGCCACTGATGTGCAGCTATTACCTACAGTAACACTCTCACAAGCTTTACAACGAGGGCTCCCACAACAAAACATTCCCTTGCAACGTAACCAAGAACTTTTATCTTCCCTACAATCACCCAGCTGGGAGGGTGATAAAATGTTACTAAGACTTTTATTTTGTCTATAGAAACATCTTATTCCATCCTGTATCAAATTAACAAGCCTGTCATCAGCTGCAAAAATAGTAAAATGTTTCCGTATTATTTTGCAAATGTTGTAGTAATGATCACTAAAAGTCCCTCCCTTATGAGATTGTATGTTTGTGGGAGCACTCTTATCCTCCAAAAGATCCAATCTGTTATTCTATCCACTTCCTTTTTGCTCTAGAAATGACAAATTCAGAGAAACTTTGTTCTTTTAACCTCTTCCTTAATAGTTACGATTTTATTCTTATAGTTCAATTCACAATTTTTTTTTTCATGCGGGTAAATTGTCCCTTTGCAATTGCAAAGGGAACATGTCTAGGGTGCCAACTCCTCGCATGCAACAGGGTATTCCCTGAAATTGGTTTTCTATACACATCAGACATTACTGATCTATCTGGATTACCAAAGAAAGTAACATCCCAAAAAATTATAGATATGTCACTACAACTGTAAATTTCAAGATAGTACTTGTATGTGTGAGTATACATATTTACATATATAAACATATTAATACATGTATACACATATATACACATGTGTTATATATATATATATATGAGCCCTTCCTAATCAAATAACTTGCCATATACCATATCCCTGTCTAACCCTTTTTAAACCTTATATCAATATATATACAAAAGTATACATATAAGTGTAATACATTATTTTAATATGTTGTTTTTTTTAATCCTTTCGCTTTACCTCAGGTTTCAAGTTCCGCTAATTCTTCTAGCACTATTTGGTCTTTCACTCGAGTGCTACCCATATGTAATATCAAGTTGTGCACTAATGTTAGCATGGTGCAGTGATACTGCTTATCACATCCTGCGCTATCATTAGCTGACCACTTGTAAATTACCTTTTGTCTTTGTGATTTGCTGTGTTTAAAGCCAAATTAATTTTAATTTTAAGAAATTTTGAGATGATGGTGAAAACACAGGGCCTATTTTTATATATAATTTTTTAATTATTTGTATTATTTGTATTAATTTTATTATCATGTAACAAACACAGAGATACATGAGGTAACGAGTAGAAAAAATAAATCATAGCAACAAGATATAGGGGTCTTAGGATAGACACCAAGGTATATCTTATATAATTTTATCTTTTGACTGATGTCCATTTTCCCCTAAAGCTCTGCTGGGTTCCTCTGCATATCTTAGGCAAAAATAAATCTAGGTTTGATTGTCAAACAAATTATTTAGTGTCTACGTCACTCTGTTATGTTTAAACAGCTGTACACCTAAAACTGGCAGATGTCCCTTCTTACAAGAGAGTTAGCAAAAGAGAGTTAACACATGGAGGGGGCGGGGGGGGGGGGGGGGGGTTCTTGCCTTTTTGTGCAATGTGGACTTGATTTACAGTAGTTCACAGTAAACTATGCATCTATAATATAGTTGTTGCCAAGTGTGTAATCCAGTTACATTTTAATGGTGGAAAATGCAAGTCAACTAGATCAGAGTTCTATACAAAGTTATTTTGGTCTTTTTATGCTACATTTTTATAGTCAGTTATTACAATTATATTGCTTGTAATTTTACTATTGTATAACTAAAATATATTTATTATTATTATTAATAATATTATTATTTAACCTTTTATTAACCTTTATTCATTTAATACAGCAGCAACATTTAACTGAGCATCAGAAATCTAAACAATATTTTATACTTTTAATATGATGTCTTTGAAACAATGTTAAGCCCTCAGAGTTACAGCTTTTATTCCTGACGGGGCCAATTTAAAAAAAAAATAGGTTGAGTTATCATAAGAGCTATTGCTTAGCATTTGCTGCAAATAGATATTATTAGTTGTTATTACTAACTAAACGTATATCCTTATATTGTCCTGAATACATCTACAAATCTAATAAAGTTCAATGAATATAAAGATCATCAAAATAAAATAGATTGCTACATAAATTGCAAAAAATATTTTACATATAACCTATAATATAAACAGTTTATATTTAACATGATATGTAGTCAATACATAAAAATTAATCACAAATGAAACATGCTTATTTTAGTGGTACAGAATTTGTACTAGCTCATAAATCAGATAACATTCATAAAAATCTACAGAGAGACATCTAATCATTAGTGGTGTCTTTTCTGAAAGATGACATCATAAATAATCCTGAATTATTTATCTATATCTTTCCTCCTATTGTTGTGTTTAAGATGGTATTTACATTTTGTATTTCAGAAGGGATTTTCATTAAAGGGACACTGAACCCAATTTTTTTATTTCCTGATTCAGATAGAGCATGCAATTTTAAGCAACTTTCTAATTTACTCCTAGTATCAATTTTTCTTCGTTCTCGTGCTATCTTTATTTGAAAAAGAAAGCATCTAAGCTATTTTTTGGTCCAGTACCATGGACAGCAGTTGTTTATTGGTGGGTGAATTTATCCACCAATCAGCAAGTACAACCCAGGTTGTTCACCAAAAATAGGCCGGCATCTAAACTTACATTCTTACTTTTCAAATAAAGATACCAAGAGAATGAAGGAAATTTGATAATAGGAGTAAATTAGAAAGTTGCTTAAAATTGCATGCTCTATCTGAATAACGAAAGAAAAAATTTGGGTTCAGTGTCTCTTTGAACTTATTTCACTTTTTTTTAGTGCTGTGCTGTTTAAATAAATTATTGGTGAAATTTCTGGCAAGCAGACTTCTGGATTGGCAGCAGGGGCGTATCTAGACCTCACTAGGCCTCAGGCAAGGCTGTGGCTTGGTCCCCCATTTTAATAGCACATTTTCTGGCTGTAGCAAGGGGAGCTGCTTCTCAGTGACATTGAGAGAATATGCACTTGCATGCATCCCTGTACATTTTCTGTATTGCCCTGCCAACATACTTGTAAAGTCAAAATCATACAAAATCATACACTTTACTTACACTGTGAGAACTGTTTTTTTATGGGGATGGGACAAGAAATGATGTAGGTGGAGCCCAGGCACCACTGCCCCCCCCCTTCTTCATATTCGACTGCCATATTGCTGTTGAAAAGGAAGATCTTTATAAAAAATACGTATGTTAGGGGCTACTGACATATGTATTTTTCATAAGGGTCCTCTTTTAAAGAGGAATATTGGCAACCCTACCACTGTAAGAACTGATTGAAGGGCCAGAAGGGCCCTCTAGATGTATGGGCTCAGTCTTATTAGAGACCTCTGAGACCCCTGTAGTTATGCCCCTGATTGGCAGCACTGATGTCAAGCTTTACTGCTCCTGAGGTAATTATGTCCCACAGCACTGCATGATGCAAAGAACAACAGAGCATTTACAATGTGAATATTGTCTTGAAGTGGCATGAGAACAGGAAAATGGGTGGACAACTGCACTGCATCCTACAAAATTTCCATGGCAGCTCTGCTTTAGGTTTTAAGGTGTTGTTTACACACTGAACCTTCTATACCCAGATTGTCACTCCTACAGAAGAAATACCTTGTTGCCTGAAATTTGCTGAACTCGGCACTTATTAATAAAAGGGATATTTACTCTTTATAATTATAATTGAATAGTTTGTTCTTTTGAGTTGATGCTGGGAGGTCCACATATTTTATGAGACAATTCTTTTGTTGTTAATCTGAATAGGCTTTATCAATCTTTTAAAAAAACTAAAAAAAAATCAAGTTGACTGTCCCTTTAAGTGCTTGCTTTGCTACAATTTTTCTCTCACTGGTTCATTTCTTGTGCGTCAAAAATAATTTATTTAACACCTTCTCTTCATCTCTATTGATCCTTTTCATTTTTTTGTGCTACCAATTTTCTCTCTTTTTTTTTTTTGTCAATTACAGTATATACGTAAAAAACCTCTTGGTATTTTTCTTGCAATTCTTTGTGATTTATGTTTCACTTTCTATTTTAGCTGATCCAATTGCCCCTTAGCATGCTTTGTATACCTGGAAGGATGAATCAGTACCACTCTCCGTGAATAGCTGAAATGCACTTATTCCTATATTTCTTCAAAAAAATATTTATTATGCTATATTGTTTTTTCTTTTATCTTCACATGGTGCGTGACAAATTGTGTATTTGTTTAACAATGATTTAAATGTTTTTGTTTTTTTATACTCATGCATTATTTGTAGCATTCTCTATTTATAATATAATTCTGGTTTCTTCCATGCCGCTAAAGTTGGTGTACATGGACAACCATTGTTATTCCAGTAACAAGCCCAGATTGGTTCTTTCGATTAAAGCAAGTCTTGGGTAGAGTCTGGCCATTGAAAAAAAATTTGCATAAAACAATGTATTAACATATTCTTAAAGGTCATTGGGCCTTGTCTGGTATGCCCCCTTCAATGACTGAATGACACAAGAATATTAGAGTAGCCCTTTCTGACCTTGCCTTACAAGAGTGGACTCCCCCAACATCTTTACTAAATCTTGCAAGTTTGACCAAGCTACCTCCCTGAAATCCTCCTCTGCACTAGCTATATCTTAATTACCAGTCCAATGTACAGCCTGCTATATAATAACCATTTTCTTTAGAAGACCATGAATATCATGCAGTGTTGCTATTTATTCCGTTAGTATGCTAATATAAGCTTCAAGAAAGACAATATACACCTCGTAAAATATAATCCAGCCGCCACCTAAGATCCAACAATGACTTGCTCCTTGCATCCTCTACCATCACCTCCTCTCATGCTAGTCTACAGGACTTCTCTTGTGCGGCACCAACCCTCTGGAATGCACTTCCTCAAGCTGTCAGACTTTCCCCTAACCTCTCCTCCTATAAACGTTGCCTAAAGACCTTTTTGTTCAGGGAAGCTTATCACCCGACTCAGTAACAAATTAACTTCACTTACCTAACAGTTGTCCTCATCTAACGCCTCACTAACATCATTCTCACCTCTGCAGTCCTCACCTCCCATTTCCCATCCTCCTACCCATTTAGATTGTAAGTTCCCACAGAAACAGGGCCTTCAATTCCCCTTGCATTTGTCTGTAAAATGTTGTCTTTTTTTGTATTGTTTCACCGTTGTACTTTTTTGTACCTATGGACAGCGCTGCGGAACCTGTCGGCGCTTTATAAATAAAGAATAATAATAATAAAATTCTCACTCATACTTTAACTGAACTTCCTCACATATACTTAACACCATACTTCAACCTCTGAACACAGATCTAAAGTTACAAACATACTACTGGACCTGCAGTTACCTTCTTAAAGGGACAGTATACATCAATTTTCATATAACTACATGTAAAATGACACTAAGAAGAATTTTGCACAGATACAGATACTGATATAAAATTCCTGTATAAATATTGTTTAAAACTTACTTAGAAGCTCCCAGTTTAGCGTTGATGAGGTTAGTCTGGGATACCCACTGAAAGGGGCTCGGAAAACAAGAAGAGCAGACCCTCCCCCAATTCCTGCATATGAAAAGGAAGATAACATAAACAGGAGTCATCATGAGTCTGTGAACGCAAGTATACATCTGATACTGTGGGGCTTGGTTAGGAGTCTGAAAATCAGCACAATGTACTATACATCTTTACAAATAAACTACCAGATCGGCTATATAAATGGATCATCTACAAAACATTTATGCAAAGAAAGATTCAGTGTACAATGTCCCTTTAGCGATCATCAGACAACAGTAACCCCTCACATATACACTTATATCAGCAGCAAAAGCTCTTCCCTGATTACACACAGCAGAGACTATACACCAACAGCAACTATACACAGCACCAGTAACATTACAGGCCAAGGAACAGTGGGATATATTGGGCCAGATCAGAATACGAGTGGCATGCTAGTTTTTTTTTTCCGGTCATGAGTGCTAACTGTGCTCAAGGTAATAAATTTAGCTTTGTCGGGTTAGCACTGGTGTTACAAGTTGAAAGTAAAAAGTTACCAAGCAAGTGAAAGATTTAGGCAGGCTAACTCCCTCTCCCCATAGACTTTTATGATGCACACTAAAGAAAGCCTTTTCTTTTTATCACTCACATGCTAACCCTACACTGTGCTAGATATAGATATATAAATATATTATATATTCCAAAGTTATATATATATATATATATATATATATATATATATATATATATATATCTCATCACATCAGTGCTATTTAGTGCGGTCACAATAGCTATTGAAAGTAAGCAGTGTACTAGACTGATGGTTGCACTAAACCTTCTCTGGTAAATCTGATTTACCATGTAATATCAAATTGTCTCTATATAACTTATTCTACACAACAAACAAACAAAAAAAGATCTAATAAAGACTTAGGGCCAGATTACAAGAGGAGCGATAAATTATCGCATGCCCACAAATGGGTAAATTCACCCGTTTGTAGGTGCATGATAATTAATTAGCCATTACAAGTGGCTGGTTATTGCTACCGTGAGCTCTCTGGTTCATTTTTATTAATGTGCGACAAATGGCCATAAAATACAATCTAGCAAAAAAAAAATAGTAACATATTTATTTATTTTTTGTTAAAAAAAAAAAACGCTACTGAAAAGTGCCTTTACATTGTGGTCTATGGGAACTGTGTGTTCCCTGTAAATATGTATACGCTGATAAACATGTACTGTATATACACATATTAAAACATAAATATATATGTATATAATCATATGCATATATATTTAAAATTGCTGCCATCGCTGTGCTACTTACCCCCTTCGCTGCGCTAAAGTTCTGATGCAAGGTCGCGTTCGAATTCATGAAAGTGATATTTATCGCTCCGCTTGTAATCTGGCCCTTAGGTTTTAAAGCAAAAAAATAATACATTTTACATTAAAGAACTTTCAATGAGTAACTTAACATCCCATTCCCAATTTTACCTAAAAACTAGAGCTAAAATGCTTTCTCTGCAACTATGTAGAAAATAAAAAATAAAATAAAACTGAAATATGAACTCATTAAAAGTGTTTAGTTATTGGTGTTTTGTAATTAGATTTTTTAACACTTTTTATGATACCTTTTTAACAAAGGGTTATTTAAAGGATGTACCCCAAGGAAAATAACCTTAACGGTAAAACTTTCTAGCTCTTACCTGCTACGTGGAAAAACACACTAACCCCAATAACCCAATAAAGACACGGACACCAGTTATGGAAGAAAAAAAACCTTCCCCCGTCCGGTGAGAGGGGTTGCATTTATTGAACAAATAACTTAATTAAATAACCTAATAAACAAATAACGTTGGCCGGCAAGAAAAAGGCACCCCTGTCCTACAACTCCAAAGCAAGGGGTGCGACCGCCCTAAGGGAATGGGGGACGCCCCCCAAACCCGACGGCCTAGGGGATTTTTTAGGAGGGATCGTGCAGGGAGCCACCGAGCGTCGGCCCTTGCGGCTGTCGTTGCATGTGCTCGCCTGTCCCCCTCCTCTTATTACCCCCCAGGCTGTCCCTAATGGATGTTTGTCGCACCCCTTCTGCCGCCGCAACAGGAACATGACGCCATGTTCCTAACCAACTAGAGTTGAAAGACCCCCGAACTATGCAGACAACGGTTCCTCAGCCAAAAGACTGTTAGTTCCGAAGGGGGGTCCCTAGAACAAAAAATTAAAGCACTTTGGACTTACTAAGGTCCGAGTGACTATTCAGCCCCCAGCCAAAGTGTTACTATTGCCAGCATCGCCTGCTCGCTATCAACTGGAACACACCCGCCATAACTGGAACAGAGCATCTGTAGCTTGGGAGGGAAGGGAGGGAAGACAGAAAACAGGTTAGTGACCCTACTTCCTGCCTACAGCCCTTAATATAGGTTCTGCAACATCTCCCTCTAGCTGTCAGTCCAGCAGCACACACATGAATTAATGCACGTAGCAACTAAGTCAAAAGTTAACCCTTAAGTTGCTGTGTGCTTAATCAGCACTTTCCTTCTATTTTTGTCCGGCTCTGGGATACTAATTATAGAAGCATAGATGGAGACATCTTAGTTGAAGAAAAAAAACCTTGCATAATTATACTCAGTTTGGTTATTTCTACACTGAAATGAAGGTCATGTAAATTAGAAGGATATAATTGGTACCCAGTAAATTGCCTATACGATCTCTCAGTTTCTACGGAAAAAACAAAGTCTCTAATCTAATTTCCCTTTCTGGAGAGGATCAACCCAGATGTTTGTCATATTTACCTGGTTGCCTTACAAATGTATACAAAGGGGCCGAATAATCATGTGCCTGGCGGACAGGCAAAATGGGAGCAAAGCTTCCTGTATGCTAAGACAATAAAGAAAAAATCAAGATGTGTATGTGCTATATGGAATAACATGTTAAAGGGATATAAAACCCACATTCAGATAGAGCATGCAATTATAAGCAGCTTTCTAATTTACTCCTATTATCAATTTTTCTTCATTCTCTTGGTATCTTTATTTGAAAAGGCAGGAATGTAAGCTTAGTAACCAGCCCACTTTTGGTTCAGCACCTGGGTAGCACTTGCTGATTGGTGGCTAAATGTAGACACCAATCAGCAAGCGCTACCCAGGAAGCTAAACCAAAAATGGGCCAGCTCCTAAACTTACATTCCAACATTTTCAAATAAAGATACCAAGAAAATAAAGAAAAATTGATAATTGGAGTAAATTATAAAGCTGCTAAAAATTGCATGCTCTATCTGAATCATGAGAGAACAAATTTGGGTTTCATATGCTTTTTAAATAATTGGTTTATGTGTTAAGTCAATCAAAGAGGATGCCACGGTGTTACCAGCAAATAATTAAAAACTACTGCATATGTGTTACTGGCACCCAACTTATTTAAGTACTGCTGAGTGTTATTCTAGCAATTATTTGTGTGTGTGTATATATGTAGGGTTGAATCCCAGAGGTGTATGTCAAACAATTTTGTTTTCTTAGTAAATTGATTGGTTAATGGAGGTTAATTATACCATTGTATGATGCCACCTGGTTTAAAAAAATGATGGGTAACAATACATTTCCCACTCAGCTTTTATAATATAATGCTCACCTGAATCCATGACATTTTGTAAGTTAATAAGCATCTCTTGGTTATTGTCTGAGTTTAATTATACAGTCTGCAATATGCCCTAGCCAAGAGCTCAGTCTGTTGAACTCAAACGTTGCATGTGTTATACGGTCTATTTTCACATGTGTTCATTAAAGGAAATTATTTTATTTTTTTTTTTAAATATCATAGTTTACCACATTATGATCTGTAACTAAATTCCTTCTGTAAACTGTGGATTCTAACTTAAATATGTTTTGTCATCACTGGTATTAAAATAGCACAATTTTACATAAAGCAGAGCTTTTATTCCTTTTACCTATGAGTAAGTAGAAAATCTCAGTATGAAAAAACTTCATCTAAAGCCAATTTTTAAACTGTTGTTTAAAGAAAAAAATAAGAAAAACAGACAGAAAATCCAGAACTTGAACACTGTGCCCATATAGGCTTTGCTCACAACATCATAGACAACACACATCACTGAATTTATAACTTATAGGACCTCATTTATCAGAGCTGGCGGATAGGTTAGGAAACAGCAGTCTTACGACTGCTGCTTCTTAAAGGGACAGTTCACCCAAAACTTTTCTCCCCTTTAAATTGTTCCCAATGATCCATTTTACCTGCTAAAGTGTATTAAATTGTTTTCAAGTAGCTGCTTAACCCTTATTTTGGCATTTGAAATAGCTGATTTAGCCTGTGGCATCCCCACCTATACTGAAAGTTTCAATACTTGACTCAAGGCTATTGATAAGCCTAAGTAAAGCTAGCAGAATAAATTACACTCCCAGTGGGGTGCAGGATAGTTAAGTAATAAAAACATAATTTATGTAAGAACTTACCTGATAAATTCATTTCTTTCATATTAGCAAGAGTCCATGAGCTAGTGACGTATGGGATATACATTCCTACCAGGAGGGGCAAAGTTTCCCAAACCTCAAAATGCCTATAAATACACCCCTCACCACACCCACAATTCAGTTTAACGAATAGCCAAGAAGTGGGGTGATAAAAAAGTGCGAAAGCATATAAAATAAGGAATTGGAATAATTGTGCTTTATACAAAATCATAACCACCACAAAAAAAGGGCGGGCCTCATGGACTCTTGCTAATATGAAAGAAATGAATTTATCAGGTAAGTTCTTACATAAATTATGTTTTCTTTCATGTAATTAGCAAGAGTCCATGAGCTAGTGACGTATGGGATAATGATTACCCAAGATGTGGATCTTTCCACACAAGAGTCACTAGAGAGGGAGGGATAAAATAAAGACAGCCAATTCCTGCTGAAAATAATCCACACCCAAAATAAAGTTTAACGAAAAACATAAGCAGAAGATTCAAACTGAAACCGCTGCCTGAAGTACTTTTCTACCAAAAACTGCTTCAGAAGAAGAAAATACATAAAAATGGTAGAATTTAGTAAAGGTATGCAAAGAGGACCAAGTTGCTGCTTTGCAAATCTGATCAACCGAAGCTTCATTCCTAAACGCCCAGGAAGTAGAAACTGACCTAGTAGAATGAGCTGTAATTCTCTGAGGCGGAGTTTTACCCGACTCAACATAGGCAAGATGAATTAAAGATTTCAACCAAGATGCCAAAGAAATGGCAGAAGCTTTCTGGCCTTTTCTAGAACCGGAAAAGATAACAAATAGACTAGAAGTCTTTCGGAAAGATTTAGTAGCTTCAACATAATATTTCAAAGCTCTAACAACATCCAAAGAATGCAACGATTTCTCCTTAGAATTCTTAGGATTAGGACATAATGAAGGAACCACAATTTCTCTACTAATGTTGTTGGAATTCACAACTTTAGGTAAAAATTCAAAAGAAGTTCGCAACACCGCCTTATCCTGATGAAAAATCAGAAAAGGAGACTCACAAGAAAGAGCAGATAATTCAGAAACTCTTCTGGCAGAAGAGATGGCCAAAAGGAACAAAACTTTCCAAGAAAGTAATTTAATGTCCAATGAATGCATAGGTTCAAACGGAGGAGCTTGAAGAGCCCCCAGAACCAAATTCAAACTCCAAGGAGGAGAAATTGACTTAATGACAGGTTTTATACGAACCAAAGCTTGTACAAAACAATGAATATCAGGAAGAATAGCAATCTTTCTGTGAAAAAGAACAGAAAGAGCAGAGATTTGTCCTTTCAAGGAACTTGCGGACAAACCTTTATCTAAACCATCCTGAAGAAACTGTAAAATTCTCGGTAATCTAAAAGAATGCCAAGAAAAATGATGAGAAATACACCAAGAAATATAAGTCTTCCATACTCTATAATATATCTCTCTAGATACAGATTTACGAGCCTGTAACATAGTATTAATCACAGAGTCAGAGAAACCTCTTTGACGAAGAATCAAGCGTTCAATCTCCATACCTTTAAATTTAAGGATTTCAGATCCTGATGGAAAAAAGGACCTTGTGACAGAAGGTCTGGTTTTAACGGAAGAGTCCACGGTTGGCAAGAGGCCATCCGGACAAGATCCGCATACCAAAACCTGTGAGGCCATGCCGGAGCTACCAGCAGAACAAACGAGCATTCCTTCAGAATCTTGGAGATTACTCTTGGAAGAAGAACTAGAGGCGGAAAGATATAGGCAGGATGATACTTCCAAGGAAGTGATAATGCATCCACTGCTTCCGCCTGAGGATCCCGGGATCTGGACAGATACCTGGGAAGTTTCTTGTTTAGATGGGACGCCATCAAATCTATTTCTGGAAGTTCCCACATTTGAACAATCTGAAGAAATACCTCTGGGTGAAGAGACCATTCGCCCGGATGCAACGTTTGGCGACTGAGATAATCCGCTTCCCAATTGTCTACACCTGGGATATGAACCGCAGAGATTAGACAGGAGCTGGATTCCGCCCAAACCAAAATTCGAGATACTTCTTTCATAGCCAGAGGACTGTGAGTTCCTCCTTGATGATTGATGTATGCCACAGTTGTGACATTGTCTGTCTGAAAAAAATGAACGATTCTCTCTTCAGAAGAGGCCAAAACTGAAGAGCTCTGAAAATTGCACGGAGTTCCAAAATATTGATCGGTAATCTCACCTCCTGAGATTCCCAAACTCCTTGTGCCGTCAGAGATCCCCACACAGCTCCCCAACCTGTGAGACTTGCATCTGTTGAAATTACAGTCCAGGTCGGAAGCACAAAAGAAGCCCCCTGAATTAAACGATGGTGATCTGTCCACCACGTTAGAGAGTGTCGAACAATCGGTTTTAAAGATATTAATTGAGATATCTTTGTGTAATCCTTGCACCATTCATTCAGCATACAAAGCTGAAGAGGTCGCATGTGAAAACGAGCAAAGGGGATCGCGTCCGATGCAGCAGTCATAAGACCTAGAATTTCCATGCATAAGGCTACCGAAGGGAATGATTGTGACTGAAGGTTTCGACAAGCTGCAATCAGTTTTAGACGTCTCTTGTCTGTTAAAGACAGAGTCATGGACACTGAATCTATCTGGAAACCCAGAAAGGTTACCCTTGTCTGAGGAATCAATGAACTTTTTGGTAAATTGATCCTCCAACCATGATCTTGAAGAAACAACACAAGTCGATTCGTATGAAATTCTGCTAATTGTAAAGACTGAGCAAGTACCAAGATATCGTCCAAATAAGGAAATACCACAATACCCTGTTCTCTGATTACAGATAGAAGGGCACCGAGAACCTTTGTAAAAATTCTTGGAGCTGTAGCTAGGCCAAACGGCAGAGCCACAAACTGGTAATGCTTGTCCAGAAAAGAGAATCTCAGGAACTGATAATGATCTGGATGAATCGGAATATGCAGATATGCATCCTGTAAATCTATTGTGGACATATAATTCCCTTGCTGAACAAAAGGCAAGATAGTCCTTACAGTTACCATCTTGAACGTTGGTATCCTTACATAACGATTCAATATTTTTAGATCCAGAACTGGTCTGAAGGAATTCTCCTTCTTTGGTACAATGAAGAGATTTGAATAAAACCCCATCCCCTGTTCCTGAACTGGAACTGGCATAATTACTCCAGTCAACTCTAGATCTGAAACACAATTCAGAAATGCTTGAGCTTTTACTGGATTTACTGGGACACGGGAAAGAAAAAATCTCTTTGCAGGAGGTCTCATCTTGAAACCAATTCTGTACCCTTCTGAAACAATGTTCTGAATCCAAAGATTGTGAACAGAATTGATCCAAATTTCTTTGAAAAAACGTAACCTGCCCCCTACCAGCTGAGCTGGAATGAGGGCCGCACCTTCATGTGGACTTAGAAGCAGGCTTTGCCTTTCTGGCTGGCTTGGATTTATTCCAGATTGGAGATGGTTTCCAAACTGATACTGCTCCTGAGGATGAAGGATCAGACTTTTGTTCTTTGTTGAAACGAAAACGATTATTAGCCCTGTTTTTACCTTTAGATTTTTTATCCTGTGGTAAAAAAGTTCCTTTCCCACCAGTAACAGTTGAAATAATAGAATCCAACTGAGAACCAAATAATTTGTTACCCTGGAAAGAAATGGAAAGTAGAGTTGATTTAGAAGCCATATCAGCATTCCAAGTCTTAAGCCATAAAGCTCTTCTAGCTAAAATAGCTAGAGACATAAACCTGACATCAACTCTGATAATATCAAAGATAGCATCACAGATAAAATTATTAGCATGCTGAAGAAGAATAATAATATCATGAGAATCATGATGTGTTACTTGTTGCGCTAAAGTTTCCAACCAAAAAGTTGAAGCTGCAGCAACATCAGCCAAAGATATAGCAGGTCTAAGAAGATTACCTGAACACAGATAAGCTTTTCTTAGAAAGGATTCAATTTTCCTATCTAAAGGATCCTTAAACGAAGTACCATCTGACGTAGGAATAGTAGTACGTTTAGCAAGGGTAGAAATAGCCCCATCAACTTTAGGGATTTTGTCCCAAAATTCTAATCTGTCAGACGGCACAGGATATAATTGCTTAAAACGTTTAGAAGGAGTAAATGAATTACCCAATTTATCCCATTCTTTGGAAATTACTGCAGAAATAGCATTAGGAACAGGAAAAACTTCTGGAATAACCACAGGAGATTTAAATACCTTATCCAAACGTTTAGAATTAGTATCAAGAGGACCAGAATCCTCTATTTCTAAAGCAATTAGAACTTCTTTAAGTAAAGAACGAATAAATTCCACTTTAAATAAATATGAAGATTTATCAGCATCAACCTCTGAGACAGAATCCTCTGAACCAGAAGAGTCATCAGAATGATGATGTTCATTTAAAAATTCATCTGTAGGGAGAGAAGTTTTAAAAAAATTTTTACGTTTACTAGAAGGAGAAATAACAGACATAGCCTTCTTTATGGATTCAGAAACAAAATCTCTTATGTTATCAGGAACATTCTGCACCTTAGATGTTGAAGGAACTGCAACAGGCAATGGTACTTTACTAAAGGAAAAATTATCTGCATTAACAAGTTTGTCATGACAATCAATACAAACAACAGCTGGAGGAATAGCTACCAAAAGTTTACAGCAGATACACTTAGCTTTGGTAGATCTAGCACTAGACAGCGATTTTCCTGTAGTATCTTCTGACTCAGATGCAACGTGAGACATCTTGCAATATGTAAGAGAAAAAACAACATATAAAGCAAAATTGATCAAATTCCTTAAATGACAGTTTCAGGAATGGGAAAAAATGCCAAAGAACAAGCTTCTAGCAACCAGAAGCAATGAAAAATGAGACTTAAATAATGTGGAGACAAAAGCGACGCCCATATTTTTTAGCGCCAAATAAGACGCCCACATTATTTGGCGCCTAAATGCTTTTGGCGCCAAAAATGACGCCACATCCGGAACGCCGACATTTTTGGCGCAAAATAACGTCAAAAAATGACGCAACTTCCGGCGACACGTATGACGCCAGAAACGGAAAAGAATTTTTGCGCCAAAAAAGTCCGCGCCAAGAATGACGCAATAAAATGAAGCATTTTCAGCCCCCGCGAGCCTAACAGCCCACAGGGAAAAAGAGTCAAATTTTTGAAGGTAAGAAAAAAATGATTAAATCAAATGCATTATCCCAAATATGAAACTGAATGTCTGAAAAATAAGGAAAGTTGAACATTCTGAGTCAAGGCAAATAAATGTTTGAAAACATATATTTAGAACTTTATAAACAAAGTGCCCAACCATAGCTTAGAGTGTCACAGAAAATAAGATTTACTTACCCCAGGACACTCATCTACATGTTTGTAGAAAGCCAAACCAGTACTGAAACGAGAATCAGCAGAGGTAATGGTATATATAAGAGTATATCGTCGATCTGAAAAGGGAGGTAAGAGATGAATCTCTACGACCGATAACAGAGAACCTATGAAATAGACCCCATAGAAGGAGATCACTGCATTCAAATAGGCAATACTCTCCTCACATCCCTCTGACATTCACTGCACGCTGAGAGGAAAACCGGGCTCCAACTTGCTGCGGAGCGCATATCAACGTAGAATCTAGCACAAACTTACTTCACCACCTCCATCGGAGGCAAAGTTTGTAAAACTGAATTGTGGGTGTGGTGAGGGGTGTATTTATAGGCATTTTGAGGTTTGGGAAACTTTGCCCCTCCTGGTAGGAATGTATATCCCATACGTCACTAGCTCATGGACTCTTGCTAATTACATGAAAGAAAGTATAATTTTCCATTGTTCTCTCTAAGTATTGAGCTTTGGTTTTCCAGACAAATATTAGATAAGGAAGCAAGTGTGTGTACACAAAGTGATAATATGGGATATGATATTACCCTCAAGCTCAACCTATTGTAATAGGCTGTGTTTTAAAAGCACAAAACCAGCTACTTCATGTATACAAATAAACCTGAAAATGCATTTTCTTATATATTTTATACTCTGAAGCTGGTATAACAAGTAATTAAAAATACATTAATGGAAAAACAATTTTACAGTACAGTACATGAAAGCCAAAAATGTTCCTTCATGATTCAGATACAGCATACAATTTTAACAATTTTCCAATTTACTTCTATTTTCCATTTTGCTTAGTTATCTTTGTGCCCTTTGTTTAAAAGCATACCTAGGTTGGCTTAAGAGGTGGGAGCCTGCTGCTGATTAGTGACAAAATTTATAATAGAAGTAAATTAGAAAGTTAGTTAATAATGTATGCTCTATGGGAATTATGAAAGAAAAAAATTGGGTTTCATATCCCTTTATCCCTCGGCTGCAGGCTCGCTCATGCAAAACAAAGCTGCATCCTCAGCTTGATAAATGGAGCCCTTAAAGTGAAGGGAAACTTTGGTGAATGAAAGCCCGTTTTTTAAAAATATTATTAAAAACAGGGGCACTTTCATTCATCACAGTTTACAAATCAGCCGTTTTGATTAAAAACTTACCTTTGTTTTTTTCACAGCCAGAGCAGCTTCCCCCTCCTGGAAATCCTCTCTTCACACATCAGCAATGACTAATCCTGCTTCCTCCAATCACGGTTTTCCCCCCAGAGTAGTCATTGCCTGAGGCCATGCTGTGATTGGAGGAAGCCGGATTAGTCATTAATGACGTGTGAAGAGAGGATTTCCAGGAGGGGGAAGCTGCTCTGGCTGTGAAAAAAACAAAGGTAAGTTTTAAATCAAAACGGCTGCTTTGTAAACTTTGATGAATGAAAGTGCCCCTGTTTTTAATAGTATTTTTACTTAAATACTTTAAGCTGAAATACCGTAGAATTGCATAATCAACAAATGCCTAATTTTCTTTCTCCTTGTATCATGTGACAGCCATCAGTCAATCACAAAATACATATATGTATATGTGAATTCTTGCGCATACTCAGTAGGAGCTGGTGGCACAGGAAGTGTGAATATAAAAATATTAAGCACATTTTGATAATGGAAGTGAATTGCAAAGTTGTTTAAAATGTCATGCTTTACTTGAATGACAGTTTAATTTTTACTTTAGTGTTCCTTTAATTTTAGTTCATAGGATAGCTTTATGCTTATCACAGGCATCCTTTAAGTCCCCACAGTCTTTGTCTTTACCACCTCTAATGGAAGTTTATTACATATAACACTTAACATATTCACTTAACATAAAACCACCATTGCTTGTTTAAAATGATCATAGTAAGCATGTAAAGCTTTACATTTTGTGCGATAAAATAGTCCTCCACAATGAATTCTAGAATGGCCCCAAAATATATATTTATTTCTTCCTATGCCTCTGGCCAATTAGGAATTTGTTCCTGCTTGAGCCTCAGAGCAACCCCTTCCATGCACACTTCATTACTACTCACAGCTCCCTCACTGCTTTAGTGTTTAACAACTACATGAAGATACCAGAAGCAGTATATACATAGAATATATCAATCATAAGTACTTCAAATGAATTAATGCATAAATGTTCAAGATGTATATGGAGTGTTTGCAAACTACTCACACATTTACTGAGTTTGTGGTCCCTAAAAATTCTTAATTTTCGGGATACCATATGGATTAAATTCATGACACTACGCAATCCCTTACATTTATATATACAGGGAAAGGAAATGAATCTCTGGCATTATGATTTTAGCGAGCACTAGGTACTTCTTCCTTTGTGGACCCCTTTCTCTATAAAAAGATATATACTGTATATAGACAGTATATATATATATATATATATATATATATATATATATATATATATATATATATATATATATATATATATATATATATATTACAGCTGGCGAGATGATATTTGTCGTTATAACAACACAGTTGATGTATATATCTTGCTTATTGTGAGAAGTAAACTGAGCTAAGTTTAAGGTTAAAAAAACAGTCAAGTCCAAAAAAAAACCTTTCATGTTTCAAATAGGGCATGCAATTTTAAAGTGAAAGTAAATCCTAGCGTTGTACAAATGCTAGGATTGACTATTGAAGCAAATAAAGAGGACTTTCATTCATGAAGCGCCAAGCCGGATTTACCGCACGGCTATTGGCTAAGAGGTGAAAACGTCACCTCTTATCAAAAATTTTTTTTAGCCGTGGGCTGCTGTAGCAGCTAAGAACAGTGATCGGTTGAAACAAATAAAGGAGCATTCTACATGAAGTATCTTATACTTCATGAATGAAAGTCCCCTTTATTTGTTTCAATAGTCAATCCTAGCGTTTGTACAATGCTAGGATTGATTTTCACTTTAAAAAACTTTCCAATTTACTTTTATCACCAATTTTGCTCTGTTCTCTTGGTATTCTTAGTTGAAAGCTAAACCTAGGAAGGCTCATATAATTTCTAAGCCCTTGAAGGCCGCCTCTTATCACATGCTTTTTAATTTGCTTTTCACAACAGGGGAGAGGTAGTTCATGGCAGTCATATAGATAACATTGTGATCTAACCCGTGGCTAGTGGCAGACACTTCACTAATTGGCTATTTTGAAAGTCAATAGATAATAAATAAAATGTCATGTGATCAGGGGACTGTCAGAAGATGCTTAGATACAAGGTAATCACAGAGGTAAAACATATATTAATATAACAGTGTTGGTTATGCAAAACTGGGGAATGGGTAATAAATGGATTATCTATCTTTTTAAACAACAAAAATTCTGGTGTTGACTTTCCCTTTAATGACTTGGCCGCCTGCTCCCCCACAACCTCACTGCATCTGAGGCTGTAACTATGGTGTTGTGTACTCTGACACCGCTGTTATGATATGACAGGCAGTGTCACTAATAAAGGTAGGCAGAGAGGGAGACAGACTGTGAAATAACAGATACCCCATCCCAGAGTGGAACTTTAGGATTTCGGGAGGTGGATTATATGCAATTTCATTTGTAAATTATCATTTATTTAGATTAGAGATTTCAGATGTGAGGGGGGAATTCTTCAATCTCTAAACTTGCTTTTTTTTTCCTTTTAATTTTAAAGGAAATTAACAAATTTCCCTGGGCCACTAAAATAATCCAGGCAGATGCTGCCCAGAACCTTAGGAAACATAGAACAACTTGTAATGTAAAATAAATTATTTGAAGGGACAAACCAGTCAACTTTTTACATTTTATTTGCTTTTGTAAATTTATTTAAATGTTTTACTTCTTCAGTGTAAATTAGCCAAAAGTCATGATACATTTAAAAAAAAAATATTTTTGCAAAAAGCAAATATAAATGGAAAGATGCTTCTAATCAAATTTTATTTGTACTATTTTCCATTTCAAATCTGACATTTTTATCCCTTTTAAAACACTGTCCCTCACTTCATCTTAACAATCTTCTTAATTTCAAGTATTTATGTTCACAGTCATTTTTATCTTTGGATAATATTAGGAAAACACATGATCTACCTTTTCCTCTGAATACAGGCTCTGTGTGATTCATTCCTCTAGAGTATATTTTCAATAAGCTTATTGTGTCATAATCACATTCATCTTTGGTTGTTATAGAGAGTCTCAGAGAGTGACAGAATCCAGGCCCACCAACACACATATACACCGAAGCAGGAAAAATCTGTAGGGCTTTTTATCACGTGCCTGTTATGCTTAAACCTGGTAGCCTAGATTTACTATAGCTTTCTAGACTGTATGACCTAGCTAAACTCTGTGAGAAGGGAGTCCCCTCACTGGATTTAATGCATTGACAATGTACACTGAAATCCCTATAGCTCAAAAACTCACCGGCATGGAGAGAAAAAATAAATAAATTGGGGGCTTTTTTTGAGCATTATAAATTATGTGTCTCCCCTAAACATCCAGAAGCTGCAAAATGAGATAAACAGCTATCAAGCTAAAACTTTCTAAAAAATTTTGAGGGACCTTACAGTACTGACAAGACTCCTTAGATAACCTTGCCAGACCAGAGAGATTTAGATCATCAGGCCCTAAGGGACATTCCCTGAATTTCTGGTTGGGAGCAAATACAGAACAACATAGGGATGGGCGAATGTGCTGAAAATGTAATTTGTTTGGTAGAAAGAATAGTCCTGTGGACATTTATTTTGAAAAATCGAATGTTTATAAGAATGAAAATTCATCAAAATTTGGTAATTGAATGTTATTTCCGGTTTTCAAATTTTAGTTTCGTTTTCAAATGTTCATAATTAGTTTGAATATCCACATTCGAAATTTCCAATGTAACTTTCGATTTAACAAATACTATTCACAAGTTCAATAGTACATGTGGTCGGGAATTAAGTAAATGAGTACATAATAGATAGAAATATATCAATTTGAATGTTCCTATTTTGAATATTGCATAATTTGAATATTACATTTAAAGAAAGCATTAGAAATACAAATTACATTAAATGAATGTAAGAATGTTGTAAAAATATTCGAAATTCAAAACAAACGAATGTTTTAAAATTAGTTTCATTTTTTGAATGTTGCAAAACTTTCGTCCTTTCCTACATAGTACTCATAAGACACTGACTGAAAGAGAAACCTCTGAGTCAGTTGTTAGACATAGCTGATTACTAGGGCTCCATGTACTAAGCCGTCAATTCATCCGTCATTTTAGACGTGGCTAAACTCGCCATTACTCGCCGCGGGCGAAATGGTGTCCGCTGTTGCTATGTACTAATAATCCCACAATAAATAGACACGTCTAGCCCGCTGCGAGCAGTGGCGGAATATAGATAAATTTGACGCCTCGCTCGCCGCGACTAAGCTGATGTACTTAACTTTCAGTTGAATTGTCTGGCCAATTGTTAACACGTGACATGCAAGGTGTCACGAACGTCATAGTAGTCGCGGGAATAGAATTTTGTTCCTATAAAAGTACAACTTTTGTAAACAACTTTATTATTGTTCCAAAATTTTTGGAGAGTGATTACAGAGCGTTATTTTTTGTGATCTTTATTTACAAATTCGATATGGCTTCATCTGGATCTGAAACCGCTTCAAAATCCAAGAATCCTCACTTTTCTCATCAGCAAAACGTCGTTTTGATTGACATGATTATTGACTCTTATGATTATTTGTTTGGATGTCGTGTCAAACAGACAAATTTTTCTAGGAGGAAGCAGATCTGGCAAAGGATCAGCGATGCTGTTAGTGCCCAGGGTCCAGGAAAAAAGGATGTCGATCAGCTCAAGAAGCGTTACAACGACATTAAATGTTTCGCCAAAGCTAAATTGGCCAGAGAAAAAAATTCGGCACGTGCTACCGGAGGTGGACCAGCATATGTGGCAGACCTCAATGATTATGAGCAGAAGCTTGTTCAGCGTCTGGGACCAGAGATCATCACTGGCATAACGGATGATTGTGACAGTGATTTAAGAGGTAAATGTACAACATAATTGACGCAAAATTGTTTGTTAAATTATAGCTCATTGTCTCCAATATATATTTCTGCATCACACAGAGAATAAACAAATAAAGAATTCTCTCCATAGCTGCTGAAATGAACAATGTAAGTACAATGCTGATATTACTGCCTTTTATATATGTCTAGACTGGCGTCTAGAGTGACTTTCCTATTGTTTTGTACCTTGCCCGCCACCTAAAAGGTGGCGAGGCAAAAATAATGAGGTGGGGGCGGAGATTGACGCGAGCGGACAAATAGATTTTTTAGTACATTCGTTTTTGGCGAGTTGGTGGTCAAATGTGTCTAATTACAGTGAAAAATGGAGAGGTAGCGAGGTTTGGCGGATAAGTACGCTCGAAATTTTAAAGATGCAAGTTTTAACATAGTTGACGGTTTTGTACATATCAGTTTGCGAGTTTTGACGCGAGATTTGTTGCGGGTAGCTCGCTGACTGCTTAGTACATGGAGCTCTAGGTCTGAGGATGAAGACTATATACTTTCAACACTATGGTAAAGCTGATCTCTACTATGTGGTTTGGGAAGTTTGGATATAACTCAGAACACACAATTAAGACCCAGTGGATTATTATAGCAGTGGGAAATGAGGAGATACAGATTATAAACTAACTATTGGATATCAGCTCATCTGCCCCAAGAAGCTGAACCAAGAGAGAGCAGGGTTCTTTCTTTCTTTCTTTCTTTCTTTCTCTCATACTTGATGCTTTTGTAAAGACCTGTTTGTCATGCTATTATTTATGGAGTATGAAGTATCTTCCTGGGATGTATCTATGTTGTTCTCACATATATCATGACATTCAAAATGCTGTTTATATTTGCAGGACTCCCTGATTGCACCTCACTTCACCATTTGTGAGGTTGTCTGAAATGAAAGCAAGTATGCTAAACTGATAGAAAACATTACACACAAAACCAACAGTGAATACAGCCTACATTCAATTAACATGAAATGTTGATTGGTACTTGTTTCCAACTGCTAGATTTTAGTAGGGCCGGGCACTCTGCCATGCTACTTTCTAAAATGCCCTATTACTTCCTAAGGGAAGCCGTTCTATGCATGAAATCCGAGTTCAGGCTTTTTTTTCCAGTGAGGCCTGTCATTGTGAGGTTCATGGTCTGCCAGTAAAACTTGATTAGAATTTCCCTAAATAGAACATAATACTACTCAAATGTTTGTACTTTTATATAGCAAAGTATTTAGGATTAGGATTGCTATATCTGCAATTTATGATATGCAAAGTGGGTCTCATAATCTGGGTGCTTGTGAACTAGGATTGAAACAATTTTTTTTTTTTAACAAATAGAATAAAATAATTTGCCTAAGCCTAAAAGCAAACACAATGTAAGTCACACATTGCATTTATATTAGCACTCACCCCAAATGTTCTTTCTTTATCTTTCTAGATCTTCTATAAGAGGCAGAATCCATCTTATATGAGGATTATATTGTTAATGCTGCCCTGAAGGCAATATGATGGCTGACAAAGTACCAGAGCCACAATGTCAGCATGGCTCTAATATGGCTGCAGTAATGTTTCCTACCCCAGAATGTAGCAGTTCTCACAGGGAATTAAGCAAAGCATTGCAGCCCTCTGTGATATCTGAGGGATTAACCAAAACTTCAGTTGCTAACCTTAACCTCTTAAATTAATCCATAAACATAAATTCAAATTTACCTTAGTCTGAGATTATTGGACATGATTTTTTTGCACTGGGTCATTATGACAATCTCGGAATACACAAGACCTTTGCCCAAGAAACCCCAGTTGGACGACAGTCACAGCTCCAAACAGCAGTTGCATACTCTCTAACTCAGCAAACTAAGAAGAACAAAACACTGATTCCTATATAAACATTTAGGCACAGATTACAAGTGGAGCACTAATAATAGCGTAGGGTGAGATATCAATATCGCTGGACAATGCTAAAATGAATGCACAAATTGATAATACAAGTCCATAGTAAAACAGAGTTACCAGAGAAGGTCTAGCATGGCCGACATCCCTTTAGTGTACCTAATACTTATGGCACTAACCATCACTCATTTTATAAGTTGAAAGTTATGACCCTTGAGCAAATACCAAAATAGTGCTAGAAGAATTAGCAAGCCTTGAATTAAAGTGTTAGGGCTAAAATAAAAGTTTAACAAAACACATGTAAAACATTAAAATAAATAAAAGATCAAATAATGTATTACACTCAAATATAAACATTTTAATACAAAATATAAATGTAATGTTGATTTTTTTTTTTTTAAAGAGTTAAAAAGGGATATGGTATATAACTTGGAAGGGCTCAAAGTGTGTGTGTATGTATATATATATATATATATATATATATATATATATATATATATATATATATATATATATATTGCAAAGAAAAAAAGACCAAAATACTGACTCTTAACCCAGCACATAAGTATTAGCAAAAAATTAAATTAGACAAGGTTGAAGGAACATACGGTAAACCAGGTTGCTAATAAAAATGTATCATTTATATTTTTCAAAAATAAATTGCTATTCCATATAATAAATGGCAACAATACAAAAATAACACTGAGTCTCGAATAGATATATAGGATTATTGTAGGTACTAATCCTATACATTACACCCTTAGAGGCCTCTAATAAACAGGTCACAATGTCCATTGCAATTCATGGATATATTGTAAATCTTTCACATATAATGGTCTTTGAAATATAGGCCCTTATAATCCGAAAAGTGGCAGTAACAGTTCACATCGACAATACAGGGAGTGCAGAATTATTAGGCAAATGAGTATTTTGACCACATCATCCTCTTTATGCATGTTGTCTTACTCCAAGCTGTATAGGCTCGAAAGCCTACTACCAATTAAGCATATTAGGTGATGTGCATCTCTGTAATGAGAAGAGGTGTGGTCTAATGACATCAACACCCTATATCAGGTGTGCATAATTATTAGGCAACTTCCTTTCCTTTGGCAAAATGGGTCAAAAGAAGGACTTGACAGGCTCAGAAAAGTCAAAAATAGTGAGATATCTTGCAGAGGAATGCAGCACTCTTAAAATTGCAAAGCTTCTGAAGCGTGATCATCGAACAATCAAGCGTTTCATTCAAAATAGTCAACAGGGTCACAAGAAGCGTGTGGAAAAACCAAGGCACAAAATAACTGCCCATGAACTGAGAAAAGTCAAGCGTGCAGCTGCCAAGATGCCACTTGCCACCAGTTTGGCCATATTTCAGAGCTGCAGCATCACTGGAGTGCCCAAAAGCACAAGGTGTGCAATACTCAGAGACATGGCCAAGGTAAGAAAGGCTGAAAGACGACCACCACTGAACAAGACACACAAGCTGAAACTTCAAGACTGGGCCAAGAAATATCTCAAGACTGATTTTTCTAAGGTTTTATGGACTGATGAAATGAGAGTGAGTCTTGATGGGCCAGATGGATGGGCCCGTGGCTGGATTGGTAAAGGGCAGAGAGCTCCAGTCCGACTCAGACGCCAGCAAGGTGGAGGTGGAGTACTGGTTTACGCTGGTATCATCAAAGATGAGCTTGTGGGGCCTTTTCGGGTTGAGGACGGAGTCAAGCTCAACTCCCAGTCCTACTGCCAGTTTCTGGAAGACACCTTCTTCAAGCAGTGGTACAGGAAGAAGTCTGCATCCTTCAAGAAAAACATGATTTTCATGCAGGACAATGCTCCATCACACGCGTCCAAGTACTCCACAGCGTGGCTGGCAAGAAAGGGTATACAAGAAGAAAATCTAATGACATAGCCTCCTTGTTCACCTGATCTGAACCCCATTGAGAACCTGTGGTCCATCATCAAATGTGAGATTTACAAGGAGGGAAAACAGTAGACCTCTCTTAACAGTGTCTGGGAGGCTGTGGTTGCTGCTGCACGCAATGTTGATGGTGAACAGATCAAAACACTGACAGAATCCATGGATGGCAGGCTTTTGAGTGTCCTTGCAAAGAAAGGTGGCTATATTGGTCACTGATTTATTTTTGTTTTGTTTTTGAATGTCAGAAATGTATATTTGTGAATGTTGAGATGTTATATTGGTTTCACTGGTAAAAATAAATAATTGAAATGGGTATATATTTGATTTTTATTAAGTTGCCTAATAATTATGCACACACAGATATCCCCCTAAAATAGCTATAACTAAAAACAAACTAAAAACTACTTCCAAAACTATTCAGCTTTGATATTAATGAGTTTTTTGGGTTCATTGAGAACATGGTTGTTGTTCAATAATAAAATTAATCCTCAAAAATACAACTTGCCTAATAATTCTGCACTCCCTGTATTTGACAGACCAGAATCTTGGAACTTGAACTTGTTAGGGTAATGGATTTGAATGGGTTATTACCACTATAATCAACAGCAAGTTAACAAGACAGTAGCAGGGTAGCACACCTAAGAAATTGCTTATGGCTAATTGCGGTTCCGTAATTATTGGTATCCAGATGAGCCTCCCTTGCATACAGTTCATTCAGATACTGCATATATGCGTTACATTTCCCAAAATGATTCCATATGTTTACCAAGACTGAGTTCCGTTATCCAAAAGGCACTTAGTGGTTACCCATGCCTTACCGCTCTTCACCGTTCCTTATGCGGCTGAATTTCCAGGGCTTAACTTCACTGGGGCTCAGAGTATAGATTGAGGTGGTCAGCTGATACCCCTCCGATCGATTGCAGCTACGCGCGTTTCACCCATTGGTACACAGGCTTCTTCCGGCAGAGTTGTAATTTGTTGCCGACATCCTGCAGTTTAAATCTGCCTAAAACTCTTCCTCTTTTTCTATTATGTTCCTGGGTTGAAATTGTGTTAGTACAATTAATTACTTTTGTTGCCATGTATCTTTACAATATTTACAATCTATCTTTGTCCTCTTACGGCAGTGGAATATAGACAATAAGCACCATATCTTGAATTCAAATTTAGTACACATATATTCCTAGATAGTATTTTTTCACTTCTACCAACTAATGACTAATAAACTCTTAATTCATAACTTTAAATGTATAACTCTGCACATAATATGCATGAAATTTATTACTGAATGTATTTCACAGAGAACAATAATTTTAAAAGAAAGAATATATATATATATATATATATATATATATATATATATATATATATATACTGTATATATACACAATATTATCAATTCCTTTGGATATTTATACCCATTACTATATATAACCATTTTTAGAATATTATTTATTTGGATAAGGAACTCATAAAGTTTCAGCAGTTATTAGCCTTGACGTACATCAGGGTTCTAATATTAAGCTAAAATCTATTTTGACCTTTTTATAGAAATGGGGCAAAATTTATCTCCTCATTAAGACCTAGGGGTTTTAATGATTTTAGATTAAAAATCCATTTACATTTTTTATCTAAATTTCCACCCCTACCATGCATATTTATGGCTTCTAGTCCTCTAAAGCGCTGTGTCTGATTTATTGTTCTCCTTGCTGCCATATAGCAATTCGTTTTTTCCTTTAGATCTATTAAAGGCTCTTTTGAAGACATTATTGGGATATCCTCTCTCTTTAAATCTTTCCTTTAATTCCCTAGATTCCAGTTTAAATGTATTTTCATCTGAACAGTTTCTTTTTAGACGTAGATATTGGCCATAAGGGATATTCTTTATTAAATTCTAATTGTCTTTCTTATTCCTCATTATCCTTTTATTTTTTTATATTGTCCTTTGTTGTTTTTAATTCATTCTGTATCTGATTTAATCTTAGTTTATTTTTCTCTACCATTGGTTTCATCCATTTTTCTGAACATTCACTAGCATATTCTTTCCATTTTAATTGGAAGTTTTCTATAAGAGGGTTTAAATTTAAAGGCACAGTAAACCTAAAAAATAATGTTATATAATTCTGCAAATAGTGCAGAATTATATAACATTATTTTAGTGCTATAGTTCTAAAAGCCTTTTTTCCCTTTTAATATTTAAAAAATATGCCGCTTTTACAGATCCGCTCTCTGCTGAGCGGGTCTGTTTTTTTAGTCAGCGCATCGGGCCAGCTGTATAGTCACAGCCCGGCCCGACCGCGCCATAACATTAAGTGAAGCTCGCTCCTGCTGTCAGACAGAGCAGGAGCGAGCTGCACTTAGTCTTATGGCGCGGTCGGGCCGGGCTGTGACTATACAGCTGGCCCGATGCGCTGATTAAAAAAAAACAGACTCGCTCAGCAGAGAGCAGAGAGCGGGTCTGTAAAAGCGGCATGTTTTTTAAATATTAAAAGGGAAAAAAGGCTTTTATAACTATAGCACTAAAATAATGTTATATAATTCTGCACTATGTGCAGAATTATATAACATTATTTTTAGGTTTACTGAAACTTTAAAACCCATTTAAATTTGAACCTGGTCATTTTCTTATCCTAAGTCTTCTCAGCAGGGATAGGCACAGACAAAGGCTGTTGTGGACATTTTCCAAAGTACAGACCTTAGTGAAGGACACCAAGGTACATTTGAAATGAAAAACATTATTTTATAGTGCTTGGTGTTATTATACTGATGATGCAGATACCACTGATCCTATAACCAGCCCTCTTCTGGCAATACCAATGAGCCAGAGTCACTACTGTGTCTTTGTATAGTGTTTGGTATTCTTATACTGATGCAGATACCACTAACCCTATAACCAGCCCTCCTCTAGCTATACCCATGAGCCAGTGTCACTACTGTGTCTTTATATAGTGCTTGGTGTTATTATACTGATGCAGATACCACTGATCCTATAACCAGCCCTCCTCTGGCTATACCCATGTGCCAGTGTCACTACTGTATCATTATATAGTGCTGGGTGTTATTATACTGATGCAGATACCACTGATCCTATAACCAGCCCTCCTCTCGCTATACCCATGTGCCAGTGTCACTACTGTGTCATTATATAGTGCTTGGTGTTATTATACTGATACAGATACCACTGATCCTATAACCAGCCCTCCTCTCGCTATACCCATGTGTCAGTGTCACTACTGTGTCCTTATATAGTGCTTGGTGTTATTATACTGATACAGATACCACTGATCATATAACCAGCCCTCCTCTGGCTATACCCATGTGCCAGTGTCACTACTGTGTCATTATATAGTGCTTGGTGTTATTATACTGATGCAGATACCACTGATTCTATAACCAGCCCTCCTCTGGCTATAACCATGTGCCAGTGTCACTACTGTGTCATTAAATAGCGCTGGCTGTTATTATACTGATGCAAATACCACTGATTCTATAACCAGCCCTCCTCTGGCTATACCCATGTGCCAGTGTCACTACTGTGTCATTATATAGCGCTGGCTGTTATTACACTGATGCAGATACTACTGATTCTATAACCAGCCCTCCTCTGGCTATACCCATGTGCCAGTGTCACTACTGTGTCATTATATAGCGCTGGGTGTTATTATACTGATGCAGATACCACTGATCCTATAACCAGCCCTCCTCTGGCTATACGCATGTGCCAGTGTCACTACTGTGTCATTATATAGTGCTGGGTATTATTATACTGATGCAGATACCACTAACCCCATAACCAGCCCTTGTCTGGCTATACGCATGTGCCAGGGTCACTACTGTGTCATTATATAGTGCTTGGTGTTATTATACTGATGCAGATACCACTGACCCTATAACCAGCCCTCTTCTGGCTATACGCATATGCCAGTGTTACTACTGTGTCTTTGTATAGAGCTGGGTGTTATTATACTGATGCAGATACCACTGACCCTATAACCAACCCTTGTCTGGCTATACGCATGTGCCAGGGTCACTACTGTGTCTTTGTATATTTTATTATACAGATGCAGATACACATCCAGTATTTCACTCAGGCTTTATTTATTCCTTAACTTATCACCCAATATCGCTAGCAGTCTCTTGACAAGCCACTAACTTTATTCACACTACATATATTTTTTTTATTCCTATTATTAAATCAGAAAGAAAATATATACTAAGGTTGTGGTGGACACTGCAAGGGCTAGTCACGGACAATTTATTTTTATACTCTTTAAAAGTTTTATATATACTAGTGTTATCTGTTGTTGTAATCACTGTGCTTCCTTCTTGTGTAGATATAGTGAATGTTTCATCTACATCAAAAGTCCATTCATTCTCATTTAATTCTGCCATGTGGATATTAGCTCTTATATTTTAAATTTAAACACTCTATCAGTATACCAATTGGTTCACCAATGTTCCCCTTTAAATTTTACCAAAGTACAGACAGTATAACCTTTTTGGATCTGAATATAAAAAGAATAGAAAACAAAATTAAAACATCAACACATAGAAAACCCACAGCAGGGAATACCCTACTGGCATATAGCAGTCATCATCCTCAGAATTTAATAAAGAATATCCCTTATGGCCAATATCTACATCTAAAAAAAAACTGTTCAGATGAAAATACATTTAAACTGGAATCTAGGGAATTAAAGGAAAGATTTAAAGAGAGAGGATATCCCAATAATGTCCTCAAAAGAGCCTTTAATAGATCTAAAGGAAAAGCGAGAAATGAATTGCTATATGGCAGCAAGGAGAACAATAAATCAGACACTATAAGGTTTATAACTACTTATCATAATAAATGGAAAGAGACTAGGCAAATTCTAGAAAAACATTGGCATATTCTTTAGGCAGAGCCATTGATAGCAGAAATAGTAGGAACAGGGCCCTCGTTAACACCAAGGAAAGCACATAATCTAAAAGACAATTTAGTGAGGAGT
Organism: Bombina bombina; assembly: GCF_027579735.1. Classification (NCBI taxonomy): domain Eukaryota; kingdom Metazoa; phylum Chordata; class Amphibia; order Anura; family Bombinatoridae; genus Bombina; species Bombina bombina. The sequence continues at coordinate 295,788,191 of NC_069502.1, read as the reverse complement.
CACTTTAATTCCAAACCAAAAACAACATGGTTAGATAGATGGAGAGAAAGGAGTGGCAGCTACAAATGTAGTCATTGTTCAGTGTGCCAAAACATGGCAACGGATAACAATTTTATTGATAAATATGTACCCAAAAATAAGTTTAAAGGACATATATCATGTAGTAGTAAAGGCATAGTCTATATGCTATTTTGCGATTGCCCAATGTATTACATAGGGAAAACCTATAGGGAGCTCACAGAGTGCATAAAAGAATATAAAAGAGATATTAAGAAGAATAACAACATTAAATACAGTGCAATAGCAAGACAATTTCTAGAGTTCCATTACAGCAATAAAAAAATGTTGTGCCTTAGAGTACTAGAAGACATAAATATGCAAGGTAGGGTTGGAAATTTAGATAAAAAATTACTTCAAGCTGAATGTAAATGATTTTTTAATCTAAAATCATTAAAACCCCTAGCTCTCAATGAGGAGATCAATTTTGCCCCATTTCTGTAAAAAGGACAAAATAGATTTTAGCTTAATATTAGAACCCTGATGTACGTCTAGGCTAATAACTGCTGAAACTTTATGAGTTCCTTATAAAAATAATATTCTAAAAATGGTTATTTATAGTAATGGGTATACATATCCAAAGGAATTGATAATATTGTATATATATATATATATATATATATTCTTTCTTTTAAAATTATTGTTCTCTGTGAAATATATTCAGTAATAAATTTCATGCATATTATGTGCAGAGTTATACATTTAAAGTTATGAATTGAGAGTTTATTAGTCATTAGTTGGTAGAAGTGAAAAAATACTATCTAGGAATATATGTACTAAATTTGTATTCAAGATATGGTGCTTATTGTCTATATTCCACTGCCGATAGTGAAGTTCACCTTGCGCCTACTAAATAAGACCTCTGGCTTTGATAATTTGACACCTAGTTGTCAAAATGGAAAGATGAAACTAATAAGGTATACCAAAGCGCCAACTTTACGAAGGCTGGGTCTGGACCAAATGCAATATTATCAAACGATTGCAATAAACAATTTATTGAGTACACAAATAAGTTAAAAACATGGATCCATGTATAAACAATCAAATTTATACAACAATAATAGCTAAATGAATAGTTAAAACAAATAGTTATGTAACAGATACAGCATTTAAAATTGTGCAAACATTGCTCTTAAAAATATTCCTAAAAAATTCCAAATTTAGTATAAGGCTCATAACAGAAATTCAACTTTGTGTTTACCACATACACAAATATACAGCAATAATAGCTAAATGAATAGTTAAAAAAAATAATTATATAGCAGATATGGCATTTAAAATTGTGCAAACATTGCTCTTAAAAAATATTCCTAAAAAATTCCAAATTAAGTAAGTAAGTTTACCACATACACATAATAGGTGAAATATATTAGTCAGTTATATAATATTATCTAACCAATAATGTTCTCGATTTTATGCAATGCTCCTAAATATTGCCAATAGTAACTAATGTGTAAGGCTCTGAGTAAGACCTTTAACTGTGTGTTTAACACATACACATTGTCAAGTGAAAAATATTGTTACAACAATATGCCAAGGTAAAAAATGTGTATCAAAAACGACATGTGCAAAAATTATTAATGGTCAAAAAAATAGGTTGTTCTTCAAAAAACGTGAACAAAGATTGTGAAAAATTAAAAATCTAAAATTTACGAAAACATTCTTGTGTGTTCAAATAGTGACTTGTAAATGTAAATAAAAGTCCAACCGTTAAAAATAGTCCAACAGTGAAAACTTAATAGAAAAAATAATCCAACAATAAATTGTAATAAGTAGTGTGTCTCTTTAAGAAAAAACAATAATCCTTAAAGTATAGTGAATCCTAACAGCAATAGTTATGGTGATTTTCCAAGTGTTTTATACTGAATAGCAGTGTCAGTACTTGCTAGCCGTTTTGCAACCCAAAATTTTATCTTCTTGGCAAATATTTTGTTATAATCCCTGGTTACCTTCTGTAAAAGAAAGATATAATGGTGTAGATTGTTTTTAGATCAATAGAAAATGAAATTGTGCTTACCAAGTTACCAGTCAATGCATTTCAGTCACAAAGAGACCTTTATCAAGACTGGTTTTATGGTGTTAGTAGTGGTCTTTTTATACCAGACTGATTGCTGGCCATAAAATTATGGAACAGGAAGTGTTTGTTAAGCACTTCCTGTTTTACTGACCTTAAATGTGTGTTTAAAACATATAGTTTATAGTTTAAAAATCTGTGATTAAAAAAACCATTATAATACATGTAGATGGTATCCCTATTTTGTCAAGCTCTGTCTGCATCTGATCACTTTTATTCAGAGAAAATACAAAAATTCATATGTTAGAATACAGTGTTCCAAATTTGGAAAAAATATATATACAAACCCAGACATTTTAGTTATGACTTTAACCTATTATTTCCAAAAAAAAAAAATTTCTTACTGCACCTGGTGTTCCCAGGCGGTCTCTCATCCAGGTACTGACCAGGCCTAGCCCTGCTTAACTTCCAAAATCAGACAGGATCGGGTGCATTCAAGGCAGTGTGGCGGTAGACATTACTGTATTATCCCTATTTCTCATCATGATCTGATAAGAAAGAGAGTTTACTGTCACCTCCAAGCCGTTTTTTCAGCTGTTTCTATTGGGTATAATCTCAGTAGGGGCTTGGTTTCTATGGGACAGGGGTGTGTATAATAGGCTCAATTTAATTGAATAGTAGTCGGAATGTTGTTAAAACATTCCCTTATCTGTCATAATAAAGCCATTTTAGCGTATATGTTAAGGTCTCATTTTTAGATGTAATTTCTTGATGCCAATTTTTAGATATGCTTGCTAATCTGAGAGAATAAAAGGCGGAAACAAGACATATTCTAATATATTTCACCTATTATGTGTATGTGGTAAACACAAAGTTGAATTTTTGTTGTGAGCCTTATACTTAATTTGGAATTTTTTAGGAATATTTTTTAAGAGCAATGTTTGCACAATTTTAAATGTCATATCTGCTATATAATTATTTGTTTTAACTATTCATTTAGCTATTATTGCTGTATATTTGTGTATGTGGTAAACACAAAGCTGAATTTCTGTTGTGAGCCTTATACTAAATTTGGAATTTTTTAGGAATATTTTTAAGAGCAATGTTTGCACAATTTTTAATACTATATCTGTTACATAACTATTTGTTTTAACTATTCATTTAGCTATTATTTTTGTATAAATTTGATTGTTTATACATGGATCCATGTTTTTAACTTATTTGTGTACTCAATAAATTGTTTATTGTAATCGTTTGATAATATTGCATTTGGTCCAGACCCAGCCTTCGTATAGTTGGCGCTTTGGTATACCTTATTAGCTATATTCCACTGCTGTAAGAGGACAAAGATAGATTGTAAATATTGTAAAGATACATGGCAACAAAAGTAATTAATTGTACTAACACAATTTAAACCCGGGAACATAACAGAAAAAGAGGAGGAGTTTCTAGGCAGACTTAAACTGCAGGATGTCTGCAACGAATTACAACTCAGCCAGAAGAAGCCCGTGTACCAATGGGTGAAACGCGCGTAGCTGTAATCGAGGGGTATCAGCTGACCGCCTCAATCTATACTCTGAGCCCCATTGAAGTTAAGCCCTGGAAACTCAGCCGCATAAGGAACGGTGAAAAGCGGTAAGGCGTGGGTAACCACTAAGTGCCTTTTGGATAACTCAGTCTTGGTAAACATATGGAATCATTTTGGGAAAGGTACCGCATATATGCTGACAGTATCTGAATGAACTGTATGCAAGGGAGGTTCTTCTGGACACCAATAATTATGGAACCGCAATTAGCCCTAAGCAATTTCTTAGGTGTGCTACCCTGCTACTGTCTAGTTAACTTGCTGTTGATTATAGTGGTGATAACCCATTCAAATCCATTACCCTAACAAGTTCAAGTTCCAAGATTCTGCTCTGTCAAATATTGTCGATGTGAACTGTTCCTGCCACTTTGCAGATTATAAGGGCCTGTATTTCAAAGACCACTATATTGTAAAGATTTACAATTTATCCATGAATTACAATGGACATTGTGACCTGTTTATTAGAGGCCTCTAAGGGTGTAATATATAGGATTAGGTACCTACAATAATCCTATATATCTATTTGGGACTCAGTGTTGTTTTTGTATTGTTGCCATTTATCATATGGAATAGCAATTTATTTTTGAAAAATATAAATGATACATTTTTATCAGCAATCTGGTTTACCGTATGTTCCTTCAACCTTGCCTAATTTAATTTTTTGTTAATACTTATATGCTGGGTTAAGAGTCACTATTTTGGCCTTTTTTTTTTGGCAATATTTTACCCATGACTCTGCGTGCACAGGTGGACAGGTATAATTAGGTTATCCTAATCAGTTTGCTTAAAGGTAACTTAATTGATTTAGAGTAGTGCTGGTATATATTTGTAATATATATATATATATATATATATACCTACAGTATCTCACAAAAGTTAGTAGATGCCTCACATTTTTGTAAATATTTTATTATATCTTTTCATGTGACAACATTAAAGAAATGACACTTTGCTACAATGTAAAGTAGTGAGTGTATAGCCTGTATAACAGTGTATATTTGCTGTCCCCTCAAAATAACTCAACACACAGCCATTAATGTCTAAACCATTGGCAACAAAAGTGAGTACACCCCTAAGTGGAAATGTACAAATTGAGCCCAATTAGCCATTTTCCCTCCCCGGTGTCATGTGACTCGCTAGTGTTACAAGGTCTCAGGTGTGAATGGGGAGCAGGTGTGTTAAATTTGGTGTTATCACTCTCACACTCTCTCATACTGGTCACTGGAAGTTCAACATGGCACCTCTCTGAGGATCTGAAAAAAATAATTGTTGCTCTACATAAAGATGGCCTAGGCTATAAGAAGATCGCCAAGATCCTGAAACTCATGGTGGACGAAACCATACAGCGGTTTCACAGGACAAGGTTCCACTCAGAACAGGCCTCGCCATGGTCGGCCAAAGAAGTTGAGTGCACGTGCTCAGCATCATTTCCAGAGGTTGTCTTTGGGAAATAGACGTATGAGTACTGCCAGCTTTGCTGCAGAGGTTAAAGGGGTGGGGTTCATCCTGTCAGTGCTTAGACCATATGCCGCACACTGAATCAAATTGGTCTGCATGGCTGTCGTCCCAGAAGGAAGCCTCTTCTAAAGATGATGCACAAGAAATCCTGCAAACACTTTGTTTAAGAGAAGCAGACTAAGGACATGGATTACTGGAAACATGTCCTGTGGTCCGATGAGACCAAGATAACTTATTTGGTTCAGATGGTGTCAAGCGTGTGTGGCGGCAACGAGGTGAGGAGTACAAAGACAAGTGTATCTTGCCTACAGTCAAGCATGGTGGTGGGAGTGTCATGGTCTGGCACTGGGGAGCTACAGTTCATTGAGGGAAACATGAATGCCAACATGTACTGTGACATACTGAAGCAGGGCATGATCCCCTCCCTTCGGAGAATGATCCGCAGGGCAGTATTCCAACATAACGACCCCAAACACACCTCCAAGATGACCACTGCCTTGCTAAAGAAGCTGAGGATAAAAGTGATGGACTGGCCAAGCATGTCTCCAGACCTAAACCCTATTGAACATCTGTGGGGCATCCTCAAACGGAAGGTGGGGGAGCGCAAGGTCTCTAACATCCACCAGCTCTGTGATGTCATCATGGAGGAGTGGAAGAGGACTCCAGTGGCAACCTGTAAAGCTATGGTGAACTCCATGCCCAAGAGGGTTAAGGCAGTGCTGGAAAATAATGGTGGCCACACAAAATATTGACACTTTGGGCCCAATTTGGACATTTCCACTTAGAGGTGTACTCGTTTTTTTGTTGCCAATGGTTTAGTGGTTTAGACATTAATGGCTGTGTGTTGAGTTATTTTGAGGGGACAGCAAATTTACACTCTTATACAGGCTGTACACTCACTACTTTACATTGTAGCAAAGTGTAATTTCTTCAGTGTTGTCACATGAAAAGATATAATAAAATATTTACAAAAATGTGAGGGGTGTACTCACTTTTGTGAGATACTGTATATATATTTACCTATAAACTATAAGGAAAGAAAAAGGAGCGTCATAATAAGTGTTCCTTTTAAAAGACAGGGAATAAAGCACTCTTTTATGAATACAAAAGTGTTTAATTATAATCTCATGTAGAGAGATATAAGAAGGCCAACCTACATAAATCAACAACTTCAAAGTGTACAGTTCAAGTGAGAGTAAATATAATGTATATAAAAACAATTTGCTATGTCCCGTGACTAGCAACAGCCCAAACAAATTATACACATTGTTTAAAGGCAAACTTTAAAGGGACCGGCTAAAAACTTTAAAGTTGCCACTACACCCCAGCTGCACACAGAACCCTCTATGCAAGCAACTAGGAGGAATAACCTAGGCAGGTTCCTAATAGGGATCTAAGTGGAATGACGAGGTATCCTAAAAGTTATAGGCAGAAAAAGGCATACAGCGATAATATAAGGTACATGGTTAGCCACAATACACAGCCAGGCACAAAACTGCAACAAGGCGGCAGACACTGAGGTTATGATACTGTTAGTAACAGCAAGTTAGTTCATGCTTGAAGAGACATTCTCTACGTAAAAAGGTTATCATCATGAATCAACCTTCCACAGTGCGGCATACGTAAGAGTAATGTCCACTGAGTATCAAGTAAGTCCCAGATCCAGGGATTAAAGCATAGTTTCACTATGTCAACAAAGTTCAAGCACTTATCTGTCTTCTGGTGTCCGATATAGCCTTATAGAAATCAAATCTGCCTTGGAGGGGTGTCCGGACTGAAAGTTCGAGCTTTCCAACAGCAGCGTTGTGTAGAACAACGTAATCCGATGTGTAGGGCTAAATCACGTGGCACTACACATCAGATTACGTTGTTCTGCACGCCGCTTCTGTTGGCGGTACTTTCAAGGCAAGTTCGAACTTTCAGTCCGGACACTTCTCCAAGGCAGACTGGATTTCTATAAGGCTATATCGGACACGAGAAGACAGATAAGTGCTTGAACTTTTTTGACATAGTTAATCCCTGGATCTAAAACTTACTTGATTCTCAGTGAACATTTTTCTTACGTATGCCGCACTGTGGAAGGTCTATTCATGATGATAACCTTTTTACATAGAGAATGTTTCTTCAAGCATGAACTAACTTGCTGTTACTAACAGTATCATAACCTCAGTGTCTGTTGCCTTGTTGCAGTTTTGTGCCTGGCTGTGTATTGTGGCTAACCATTTACCTTATATTATAGCTGTATGACTTTTTTTGCCTATAACTTTTAGGATACCTTGTTCCACTTAGATACCTATTAAGAACTTGCCCAGGTTATTCCTCCTAGCTGCTTGCATAGAGGGTTCTGTGTGCAGCTGGGGTGTAGTGGTTACGCCGTACCCTTTAAAGTCTGCCTTTAAACGATGTGTATAATTTGTTTGGGCTGCTGCTAGTCACGTGCTATAGCAATTTGTTTTTATATACATTATATTTACTCTCACTTGCACTGTACACTTTGATGTTTTTGATTTATGCAGGTATGTGTAACAAATTCTTGGCCCTCCTATATCTCTCTACAGGAGATTACAATTAAACACTTTTGTATTCATAAAATAGCGCTTTATTCCCTGTCTTTTATAAGGAACACTTATTATGATGCTCCTTTTTCTTTCCCTATAGTTTATAGGTAATAATAAACTTATAGGGTCTGCACCATTAGGCATTAATTTTGCCTTTATTTTTCTGTAAACTCTTATAGGAGTATAACCTATTTATATCGACCATTTGTCCTCTTATTTTGTGTGTATATATATATATATATATATATATATATATATATACGGCATTGTACCATAAAACTCTTAACTACTGATTTTTAAATGTGTTAGGGATCTTGACAGGGTAGGCTATACCGCTCACTTTTTGGCCTCCCAGGACAGACTCGTAATACCGGCGCTATGGAAGTCCCATAGAAAAAAGACTTTACAAAGTTTACGTAAGTCGTTTTGCGGTAAGGCCAAAGAAATGTGCGGTACACTTAAACCTTCAAGACTCGTAATACCAGCGGGCGTAAAAAAGCAGCATTAGGACCTCTTAACGCTGCTTTTTTTACCTTAACGCACAACTCGTAATCTAGCCGATAGGTATTTAAAGAATTCCTAATGCAACTACGGCTAGCACACCTTTGAGTTAGCGCTCAAGCAATATAAAGGCTTTTTTAGCATGCCCCCTAGAAGTATATGGGCAAAGAGAGTTATCATGGTTGCATTATCCGACCTCCAGATTTTAGCATGCCTGACTCTTTCACTCAAGTGATAACTTTTTACTTTCAACTTGTAATACAGTTTCATCAGGCTATGATAGCCTGATGAAACAGTGTTGAACACTGAGAAACGCGTTGCTGTTGTTTTTAATTGGAATAAAATCCTATTTTATTTTTAACTCTCCCTCTGCTGCATCTTCTTGGCCTAGGCCAAATTTATTCTATTACCATATATTTGGAGTTTCTTTTTGGATCCTTGGTGTGAGCTGCCTGACATCAATTTGCTCCCACCACACCATCCTTAGGACTTCCCTGGACTCTCCCTGGTGAGACGAGGAACCCCATCTGACGACATATTCCAAAAGAGGTCTACCAGACGACGTGTGGTTCCGGACTGCGCATACTGCACATTGGTGCCTTACACTGTGTGAGTAAGATTCTTGTGATCTAATTGTTGCCTTGTTCTATCCATATGATCTGCACTATGTGGCGCCCTCTATCTTTTCCTTCCTTGTTTAATAAATGGTCATTATGGGCGAGATTACATATGCGGCGCCGGCAGTTCATAAATTACGTCACCCGTAATTTCCCCTTGCACATAGGGGAATCACATATACGGTGCCGGCAGTTCATAAAGTACTGTAAGTTGGATAAACTAGCAATGTCCATAAATGTGCGTTACAAACTGCCGGCGCCTAACAAAAAAAAAATGTTAAATCTCCCGTACAAGTCTAACCCGCCTTCCAAAACTAAACCTGACATGTCTAAACCCCTATATCCGCCATCACCCCCATATTGAAACTAATAATAAATGTATTAACCCCTAATCCGCCATTCACCCACATCGTAATCTACCTAATAAATATATTAACCCCTAATCCGCTATTAACCCACATCGCAATAAACCTTATAAATGAATTAACCCCTAATCTGCCATTTACCCACATCGCAATAAACCTAAGAAATGTATTAACCCCTAATCCGCCATTAACCCACATTGCAATAAACCTAATAAAACTATTAAATCCTAATCCGCCATTAACCCACAACGCAAATAACTAATTAAATTTCTAAGCCCCCTAACCTAACACCCCCTAAATTAAAAAATACTGAGTTACAATTACAATAAAAAAGCTAACAATACTTAAAAATAAAAAAAAGATTAAATTAATCTAAGATTACAAAAAATAAAAAAGTTTAACTTTACATAAAATAATAAACCAAATTATCAAAAATAAAAAAAAATTAATCTAATCCCTATAAAAATAAAAAGCACCCCCAAAATAAAAACACCCCTAATCTAATACTTAAAAGGGCCTATTGTAGGGCATTGACCTAAATTAAACAGGTCTTTGACTTTAAAAAATACTAAGTCCCCCACCTAACAGTAAAACCCCCCACCCACCAAACCCCCCAAAATAAAAAAAAAAACACTAAAAAATCCTAAACTACCCATTGCCACTAAAGGGCATTTGTATGGGCATTTCCATTCAAAGGGCATTCAACTCTTTAAAGAGTGCCCAATAAATCCCTAATCTAAAAAAAAAAAAAGACTAACCCCCGAATAGGTACTCACCGTTCCTGAAGTCCAGTGCAGAAGGTACTGTTCCAGGCGGTGAAGTCTTCTTCCAAGCGGCTGACATCTTCTTCCAAGCAGGGACCTCTTCCTTCTTCATCCAGGACCGACGCGGAGCGGAGATGAGCGTGGATCAGGACCAGCGACCAAATCAGCCAATAGGATTTTAGTAGCTCTCATCCTATTGGCTGATTTGAATTTGAAGAATTAAATCAGCCAATAGGAATGCAAGTAACACCATATTTAAACGTGCACCTTGAATTCACTATTCAGTGTACGGCGGCGATCGTACACAGAGGATCCTCCACGCTCCATGGCTCCGCTGGTCACCGGTCCTGCTCCGCGCTCATCTCCGCACCGTGCCGGCTTGGTCCTGGATGAAAAAGGAAGAGGTCCCCGTCTGGAACAGGACCTTCTCCACCGGACTTCAGGAACGGTGAGTACCTGTTTGGGGGTTAGATTTAGGCTTTTTTTTTTTTAAAAAATGGGAGTTTTTTTTTTTTAGATTACTGATTTATTGGGCACTCTTAAAAGAGCTGATTGCCCCTTAAGGGCAGTAAAAGAGCTGAATGCCCTTTTAAGGGCAATGCCCATACAAATGTCCATTTAGGGGTAATGGGTAGTTTAGGATTTTTTAGTGTTAGTTTTTTTTATTTTGGGAGGTTTGGTGGGTGGGGGGTTTTACTGTTAGATTATTTTTTAAGGTTAAAGAGCTGTTTAACTTAGGGCAATGCCCTACAAAAGGCCCTTTTAAGGGTGATTGGTAGTTTAGTATTATATTAGGGGGTGTTTTTATTTTGGGGGGGCTTTTTCATTTTCATAGGGATTAGGTTTAATTTTTTTTGGTTTATTATTTTATGTAATGCTAGACTTTTTTATTTTTTGTAATCTTAGATTAATTTAATTTTAGGTATTTTTATTTTTAAGTAATGTTAGCTTTTTAATTTTATTTGTAATTTAGTATTTTTTAATTTAGGTAATTGGGATTAATTTAGGGGGTGTTAGGTTAGGGGGGTTAGTAATTTAATTAGTTATCTGCGTTGTGGGGGTTTGGCGGATAAGGGGTTAATAGATTTATTAGGATTATTGCGTTGTGTGGGTTTGGCGATTTAGGGGTTAATAGATTTATTAGGATTATTGTGCAATATGGGTTTGGCGGATTAGGGGTTCATAGTTTTATTAGGTTTATTGCGTTGTGGGTTAATGGCAGATTATGGGTTAATAGTTTTATTAGGTTTATTGCAATGTGGGTTAATGGCAGATTAGGGGTTAATATATTTTATTAGTTATTGCGGTATGGGTTGGCGGTTGACAGGTAGATAGATATTGCGCATGCGTTAGGTGTCAGTTAGTATTTTCAGACAGTTACGGGGGTTTGCGGTGCTCACATTTTTAGCATAAGGCTTGCTGCGCCTGCCTATGTGTGGCGAGGTAAAAATGGAGTAAAAATTCTCCATTTTCACTGTGTAAGTCCTTGCGCTAAATATGTTATACCGATTTGTGACAGTTTTATTTTAACATATGGGAGTAAAAATTGTGGGCAACGGGTGAAATATATGTGCCGTATTTATATGCGGTGCCGTATATGTCATACCAAAAACGGCATTTGCGGGCGACACCGCATATGTAATCTTGCCCTAGGTATTTTGCCTGCTTTTACTATAATTTACATTTGAAAATGTTATTTTTTTACTCTTCTCCTAAAGAGGCTGGAGAACATTATATAAAATTTAAAATCTTGAGCCTCATAGTTCTGATGTTCATTTTTTATCTGTGCCTGTAGCAAATTAGATAAGTAAACAACATGCAATAGGCTTTTTAAGGGATGTGTGTAAGTACTGCAAAACAATGCAAATTTTGTTAACAAAATGGCAGCTTTAAATGTATTTAAAGCATGAATTTTGTGTGCAGATCTTTAGCAATACCATAACTAACTTCTTAAAGCATTTATATAAAAAAAACTAATGTTATTTTTAGTTAGAAATATCTGTAAATAACTGATTCCTTTTCTTATCTGTGAAAAGGGTACTGAACAATGCGCCGTTGAAGTTATTTGTTTTCAGTGTAGGTGAAGTGAGATGTTGTTCTCAAATGATTTACAGACAAACCCTGACATGAGATAATTTTATTAAATATCTTTGCACCAAATCATGTCTCTACCCTGAAATTGCATAGATTACAAAAACGACATAACCTTCTTTACCACATGACCTTCTTTACCACACAACCTTATTTATATATAATGAATATTTCAGTTATTGAAGTAATTGTGGCTTTGACTGTAAGCTATTTTAGAACTACAATAATTAACGTAACCTTGAGTTTTATTTTGTCTTTATATTGAAGCAGGATAACTTCTATATTTAAGTCATAACTATTTTTGTTCACTGTATATCTTGAACCTGCCAATTATAACCTTTGTGATCTAAATCTAAAGAGCAGACCAGCTCAGTTTTATACACAAAACCCTACTTATATTTTTTGAAGAAATTATCACACATAACTTAATTTAGGGTTTTCATTTGGAACATTGATATAATTTATAAAACATATATAAAAACATTCCATACACAATGGGAAGATTACAAGTCAAGCACTACCGATTGTCGATAGCAGCTTTAGATTTGGGGGCCGATCTATCAAAGCGTCAATCTCAGCGCATTCGCAGGAGTCAATACGCTCACCAGACATCGCCAGACATCATTGATGTCGCAATCAATTGATCTGATAGGCCTAGATTTAGAGTTCGGCGGTAGCCGTCAAAACCAGCGTTAGAGGCTCCTAACGCTGGTTTTGGGCGCCCGCTGGTATTTGGAGTCAGTGATTAAAGGGTCTAACGCTCACTTTTCAGCCGCGACTTTTCCATACCGCAGATCCCCCTACGCCATTTGCGTAGCCTATCTTTTCAATGGGATCTTTCTAACGCTGGTATTTAGAGTCGTTTCTGCAGTGAGCGTTAGAGCTCTAACGACAAGATTCCAGCCGCCTGAAAATAGCAGGAGTTAAGAGCTTTCTGGCTAACGCCGGTTTATAAAGCTCTTAACTACTGTACCCTAAAGTACACTAACACCCATAAACTACCTATGTACCCCTAAACCGAGGTCCCCCCACATCGCCGCCACTCGATTAAAATTTTTAACCCCTAATCTGCCGACCGCCACCTACGTTATACTTATGTACCCCTAATCTGCTGCCCCTAACACCGCCGACCCCTGTATTATATCTATTAACCCCTAACTTGCCCCCCACAACGTCGCCGCAAGCTACTTAAAATAATTAACCCCTAATCTTCCGACCGCAAATCGCCGCCACCTACGTTATCCCTATGTACCCCTAATCTGCTACCCCTAACATCGCCGACCCCTATGTTATATTTATTAACCCCTAATCTGCCCCCCACAACGTCGCCGACACCTACCTACACTTATTAACCCCTAATCTGCCGAGCGGACCTGAGCGCTACTATAATAAAGTTATTAACCCCTAATCCGCCTCACTAACCCTATCATAAATAGTATTAACCCCTAATCTGCCCTCCCTAACATCGCCGACACCTACCTTCAATTATTAACCCCTAATCTGCCGACCGGAGCTCACCGCTATTCTAATAAATGTATTAACCCCTAAAGCTAAGTCTAACCCTAACACTAACACCCCCCTAAGTTAAATATAATTTTTATCTAACGAAATAAATTAACTCTTATTAAATAAATAATTCCTATTTAAAGCTAAATACTTACCTGTAAAATACATCCTAATATAGCTACAATATAAATTATAATTATATTATAGCTATTTTAGGATTAATATTTATTTTACAGGCAACTTTGTAATTATTTTAACCAGGTACAATAGCTATTAAATAGTTAAGAACTATTTAATAGTTACCTAGTTAAAATAATTACAAATTTACCTGTAAAATAAATCCTAACCTAAGATATAATTAACCCTAACACTACCCTATCAATAAAATAATTAAATAAACTACCTACAATTACCTACAATTAACCTAACACTACACTATCAATACATTAATTAAACACAATTGCTACAAATAAATAAAATTAAATAAACTATCTAAAGTACAAAAAATAAAAAAGAACTAAGTTACAGAAAATAATAAAATATTTACAAACATAAGAAAAATATTACAACAATTTTAAACTAATTACACCTACTCTAAGCCCCCTAATAAAATAACAAAGCCCCCCAAAATAAAAAATTCCCTACCCTATTCTAAAATACAAATATTACAAGCTCTTTTACCTTACCAGCCCTGAACAGGGCCCTTTGCGGGGCATGCCCCAAGAATTTCAGCTCTTTTGCCTGTAAAAAAAAACATACTATACCCCCCCCCAACATTACAACCCACCACCCACATACCCCTAATCTAACCCAAACCCCCCTTAAATAAACCTAACACTACCCCCCTGATGATCTTCCTACCTTGTCTTCACCATGCCAGGTTCACCGATCCGTCCTGGCTCCAAGATCTTCATCCAAGCCAAGCGGGGGCTAGACATCCACTGAAGAAGTCCAGAAGAGGGTCCAAAGTCTTCCTCCTATCCGGCAAGAAGAGGACATCCGGACCGGCAAACATCTTCTCCAAGCGGCATCTTCTATCTTCTTCCATCCGATGACGACCGGCTCCATCTTGAAGACCTCCAGCGCGGATCCATCCTCTTCTTCCGACGACTAGACGACGAATGACGGTTCCTTTAAGGGACGTCATCCAAGATGGCGTCCCTCGAATTCCGATTGGCTGATAGGATTCTATCAGCCAATCGGAATTAAGGTAGGAATTTTCTGATTGGCTGATGGAATCAGCCAATCAGAATCAAGTTCAATCCGATTGGCTGATCCAATCAGCCAATCAGATTGAGCTCGCATTCTATTGGCTGATCGGAACAGCCAATAGAATGCGAGCTCAATCTGATTGGCTGATTGGATCAGCCAATCGGATTGAACTTGATTCTGATTGGCTGATTCCATCAGCCAATCAGAAAATTCCTACCTTAATTCCGATTGGCTGATAGAATCCTATCAGCCAATCGGAATTCGAGGGACGCCATCTTGGATGACGTCCCTTAAAGGAACCGTCATTCGTCGTCTAGTCGTCGGAAGAAGAGGATGGATCCGTGCTGGAGGTCTTCAAGATGGAGCCGGTCGTCATCGGATGGAAGAAGATAGAAGATGCCGCTTGGAGAAGATGTTTGCCGGTCCGGATGTCCTCTTCTTGCCGGATAGGAGGAAGACTTTGGACCCTCTTCTGGACTTCTTCAGTGGATGTCTAGCCCCCGCTTGGCTTGGATGAAGATCTTGGAGCCAGGACGGATCGGTGAACCTGGCATGGTGAAGACAAGGTAGGAAGATCATCAGGGGGGTAGTGTTAGGTTTATTTAAGGGGGGTTTGGGTTAGATTAGGGGTATGTGGGTGGTGGGTTGTAATGTTGGGGGGGGGGGTATAGTATGTTTTTTTTTACAGGCAAAAGAGCTGAAATTCTTGGGGCATGCCCCGCAAAGGGCCCTGTTCAGGGCTGGTAAGGTAAAAGAGCTTGTAATATTTGTATTTTAGAATAGGGTAGGGAATTTTTTATTTTGGGGGGCTTTGTTATTTTATTAGGGGGCTTAGAGTAGGTGTAATTAGTTTAAAATTGTTGTAATATTTTTCTTATGTTTGTAAATATTTTATTATTTTCTGTAACTTAGTTCTTTTTTATTTTTTGTACTTTAGATAGTTTATTTAATTTTATTTATTTGTAGCAATTGTGTTTAATTAATGTATTGATAGTGTAGTGTTAGGTTAATTGTAGGTAATTGTAGGTAGTTTATTTAATTATTTTATTGATAGGGTAGTGTTAGGTTTAATTATATCTTAGGTTAGGATTTATTTTACAGGTAAATTTGTAATTATTTTAACTAGGTAACTATTAAATAGTTCTTAACTATTTAATAGCTATTGTACCTGGTTAAAATAATTACAAAGTTGCCTGTAAAATAAATATTAATCCTAAAATAGGTATAATATAATTATAATTTATATTGTAGCTATATTAGGATTTATTTTACAGGTAAGTATTTAGCTTTAAATAGGAATTATTTATTTAATAAGAGTTAATTTATTTCGTTAGATAAAAATTATATTTAACTTAGGGGGGTGTTAGTGTTAGGGTTAGACTTAGCTTTAGGGGTTAATACATTTATTAGAATAGCGGTGAGCTCCGGTCGGAAGATTAGGGGTTAATAATTGAAGGTAGGTGTCGGCGATGTTAGGGAGGGCAGATTAGGGGTTAATACTATTTATGATAGGGTTAGTGAGGCGGATTAGGGGTTAATAACTTTATTATAGTAGCGCTCAGGTCCGCTCGGCAGATTAGGGGTTAATAAGTGTAGGTAGGTGTCGGCGACGTTGTGGGGGGCAGATTAGGGGTTAATAAATATAACATAGGGGTCGGCGATGTTAGGGCAGCAGATTAGGGGTACATAGGGATAACGTAGGTGGCGGCGGTTTACGGAGCGGCAGATTAGGGGTTAAAAGTGTAATGCAGGGGTCAGCGATAGCGGGGGCGGCAGATTAGGGGTTAATAAGTGTAAGGTTAGGGGTGTTTAGACTCGGGGTACATGTTAGGGTGTTAGGTGCAGACTTAGGAGGTGTTTCCCCATAGGAAACAATGGGGCTGCGTTAGGAGCTGAACGCTGCTTTTTTGCAGGTGTTAGGTTTTTTTTCAGCTCAAACAGCCCCATTGTTTCCTATGGGAGAATCGTGCACGAGCACGTTTTTGATGCCGGCCGCGTCCGTAAGCAACTCTGGTATCGAGAGTTGCATTTGCGGTAAAAATGCTCTACGCTCCTTTTTTGGAGCCTAACGCAGCATTTGTTTGAACTCTCGATACCAGAGTTAAATTTATGGTGCGGCCAGAAAAAAACCCGCGGAGCGTTAACAGCCCTTTTACCGCCGAACTCTAAATCTAGGCCATAATGTCCAAGAAATAGCTAGATTTATACCTGAGCAAAAAATATCGCATAGAAAGTTATTTTTCTATTTATTTGTTCTACAAAAAATCTGATATATGATATTTTCACATAAATTAATGTGTATTTGTATTTCTATAAATCATGATATGCCTATATCATATATATATATATATATATATATATATATATATATATATATATATATACTGTGTATATATATATATATATATATATGTGTGTGTGTTATGTCAGAAATCTTTTGTAAACATATTAACATGTCCCTAAATTCCTTTTTTTGTTCTAAACAATGTTGTCTTTCATATCTCTGTGTTTATTTATACCACTATATGTATATAGTGTAAATATATTATTATTCTGAGCAAGAATAATTGTGAATATAACATGTAATCAGGGTATAATATGTATTTATTTGCAATCAATGGATATTTTAAGAGCTGTGCCAGTTTTCTCTCTATACCTGTGCAGTCTAGTTTTAAAAACCACCCCTACACAGGTGTTAAAAAATGAGCTGGCATATAAGATGACATTTCTTAATGAAAATTAAATTCAAGAGAAGGAAGAAAAACACTGAAAATAGCATGACAGTAAAGAGGTGATTTTAATTTCTGCTGTATCTGATTCATGACAGTTTAATGTTAGGTAGACTATTCCTTTGAGCTATAAGTTTAAGACTATATTGAATCAAACATCATTCGATTATTAAAATCATTGTCAAAAATATTACACTGTATGGCCTATAGTCATCATCAATGTTTATCTTTAATACTAATTTTATATATACATACTTTCAAAGTGTAATACACAATGTAAAAAATGGCACTTACAAGTTCTGATGAGTGATCAATGACTCAAGTATAGAGCACTTTGATTCGTTAGTGATAGTAGAAAATTTATATTTCAGTCAGATTGGCTGATTTAATTAATCACGTGATTATACATTTACCAATAAGAAGTTGTGGAAAACTTGTGGGTTGTTTAGGAGTTTGAGTATTGCGTCAAATTTGGTGCGAAAAGTGTTGTGTCAAATTTGGTGCGATGTGGAGAGTGAGCCTTTTATTACATGCGTTAAACATGGTGCAAATAGATTGATCCAAAAAATGAATGGCTAGATTACGAGTTGTGCGTTAAGGTAAAAAAGCAGCGTTAAGAGGTCCTAGCGCTGCCTTTTTACGCCCGCTGCTATTAAGAGTGTTGCAGGTTTAGGGTCACCGCACACTTTTTTGGCCTTACCGCAAAACGACTTACGTAAAATCTTTTTTCTATGGGACTTCCATAGCGCCGGTATTACAAGTCTGTCCTGGGAGGCCAAAAAGTGAGCGGTACACCCTACCCCGTCAAGAGTCCTAACGCATTCTAAAATTAGTAGTTAAGAGTTTTATGGTACAATGCTAAAAAGTACACTAACACCCATAAACTACCTATTAATCCTTAAACAGAAAATAATAAACAAATTACAAGATATTTAAACTTATTACACCTAATCTAATAGCCCTATCAAAATAAAATAAGTCCCCCCCAAAATAAAGAAAAACCCTAGCCTAAACTAAACTAAACTATCAATAGCCCTTAAAAGGCCTTTTGCGGGGCATTGCCCCAAAGTAATCAGCTCTTTTACTTGTAAAAAAAAAATACAAACAACCCCCCCAACAGTAAAACCCACCACCCACACAAACAACCCCCCAAATAAAATACTATCTAAAAAAACTAAGCTCCCCATTGCCCTGAAAAGGGCATTTGGATGGGCATTGCCCTTAAAAGGGCAGTTAGCTCTTTTTGCGGCCCAAACCCTTACCTAAAAATAAAACCCACCCAATACACCCTTAAAAAAACCTAACACTAACCCCCTGAAGATCGACTAACAGTTCTGAAGACTGGACATCTATAATCAAGGAAGCGGCAGAAGTCTTCATCCAACCGGGCGAAAGTCCTCAACGAAGCCGGGAGAAGTCTTCATCCAAGCAGCCGGGCGAAGTGGTCCTCCAGACGGGCAGAAGTCTTCATCCAGATGGCATCTTCTATCGTCATCCATCCGATGCGGAGCGGGTCCATCTTCAAGACATCCGACGCGGAGCATCCTCTTCTTCCGACGACTAAAGACGAATAAAGGTTCCTTTAAGTGAAGTCATCCAAGATGGCGTCCCTTAGATTCCAATTGGCTGATAGAATTCTATCAGCCAATCGGAATTAAGGTAGAAAAAATTCTATTGGCTGATGCAATCAGCCAGTAGGATTGAAGTTCAATCCTATTGGCTGATCCATTGCATTCTATTGGCTGATTGGATTTTTCTACCTTAATTCCGATTGGCTGATAGAAGTCTATCAGCCAATCAGAATCTAAGGGATGCCATCTTGGATGACATCACTTAAAGGAACCTTCATTCGTCGGGTAGTCGTCGAAAGAAGAGGATGCTCTGCGTCGGATGTCTTGAAGATGGAGCCGCTCCGCCTTGGATGGATGAAGATAGAAGATGCCGTCTGGATGAAGACTTCTGCCCATCTGGAAAACCACTTCGCCCGACTTGGATGAAGACTTCTCCCGGCTTCGTTGAGGACTTCGGCCCGGTTGGATGAAGACTTCTGCCACTTCCTTGAAGATGGATGTCCGGTCATCAGAACTGTAAGTCGATCTTCAGGGGGTTAGTGTTAGGTTTTTTAAAGGGTGTATTGGGTGGGTTTTATTTTTTAGATTAGGGTTTGGGCCGCAAAAGAGCTAACTGCCCTTTTAAGGGCATTGCCCATCCAAATTCCCTTTTCAGGGCAATGGGGAGCTTAGTTTTTTTTAGATAGTATTTTATTTGGGGGGTTGTTTGTGTGGGTGGTGGGTTTTACTGTTGGGGTTGTTTGTATTTTTTTTTTACAGGTAAAAGAGCTGATTGCTTTGGGGCAATGCCCCACAAAAGGCCCTTTTAAGGGCTATTGATAGTTTAGTTTAGGCTAGGGTTTTTTTTTTTTGGGGGGGGCTTTTTTATTTTGATAGGGCTATTAGATTAGGTGTAATTAGTTTAAATATCTTGTAATTTGTTTATTATTTTCTGTAATTTAGTGGGGGGGGTTGTACTTTAGCTAATTTAATTTAATGTATTTAATTGTTGTTAATTTAGTTAATTTATTTAATTATAGTGTAGTGTTAGGTGTTATTGTAACTTAGGTTAGGTTTTATTTTACATGTACTTTTGTATTTATTTTAGCTAGGTAGTTATTAAATAGTTAATAACTATTTAATAACTATTCTACCTAGTTAAAATAAATACAAACCTGTAAAATAAAGATAAACCCTAAGCTAGATACAATGTAACTATTAGTTATATTGTAGCTAGCTTATGGTTTATTTTATAGGTAAGTATTTAGTTTTAAATAGGAATAATTTAGGTAATGATAGTAATTTTATTTAGATTAATTTTAATTATATTTAAGTTAGGGGGTGTTAGAGTTAGGGTTAGACTTAGGTTTAAAGAGTTAATAAATTTAAAATAGTGGTGGCGATGTTGGGGATGGCAGGTTAGGGGTTAATAAATGTAGGTAGGTGGCAGCGATGTTAGGGACGGCAGATTAGGGGTTAATAATATTTAACTAATGTTTGCGAGGAGGGAGTGCAGCGGTTTAGGGGTTAATATGTTTATTATAGTGGCGGCCACGTTGGGGGCAGCAGATTAGGGGTCAATAATTGTAGGTAGGTTGCGGCAACATTGGGGGCGGCAGATTAGGAGTTAATAAATATAATATAGGTGTCAGTGATGTTGGGGGCAGCAGATTAGGGGTATATAACTATAATGTAGGTGGCGGCAGATTAGGGGTTAATAAGTATAATGTAGGTGTCAACAATGTCGGAGGCGGCAGATTAGGGGTTAATAAGTGTAATATTAGGGGTGTTTAGACTTGGGGTTCATGTTAGGGTGTTAGGCGTAAACATACATTTTATTTCCCCATAGGAATCAATGGGGCTGCGTTAGGGAGCTTAACGCTGCTTTTTTGCAGGTGTTAGAATTTTTCTCAGCCAGCTCTCCCCATTGATTCCTATGGGGAAATCGTGCACAAGCACGTACGTCCAGCTTACTGCTGATTTAAGCAACGCTGGTATTGGAGTGCTCAACGCTCACTTCTTGCCTTTTAAACTCGTAATACCAGCACTGCATGTCAGTGAGCAATGAGAAAAAACTGCTCGTTAGCACCGCACAGCTCAAAACGAAAAACTCGTAATCTGGCCGGAAATTAGCTATATTATGTAATGTATTTATTTCATTTTTATCCCTATATCTACTAGTGCACCAAACTTGAAGCAATATTTTGCACCATATTTGAAGCAATAATATTGTCCCCTTGCTTTGTAATGAGAGACAAAGATGTAACATAATCCATAAGTAGGGTAACATCTCCCTACTTGATTTTATTTAGTAATAAGGGCTAAATAAAAGCAACTTAAAAGGACATGAAACCCATATTTTGTCTTATGATTTAGAAAGAGTATACAATTTTAATAAAGTTTCTAATTTACTTTTATTATCTAATATGCTTCATTGTCTTGCAGCATCAAACATAACCTTTCTGTGTTTTCAGACTTCCATTGATTTCTATGGCATTCGGGCCTCAAGGGTGGCGGTTTCAACAATAGGTACGCTGATTAGGAATAGATGCGAGCATACCTGTTGACTATTTGATAACTTGGTAAGAGGTTCAAATAGAGTCAAATGTGACAGCGGATGATCATTATTCAGCTAGAATAACACAAGCATCAATCTGCGTCAGATTGATCTTGCGGGAGCGTATGTCATATATTTCAACATTTGTCTAAGTTAATGATTTGTTAACTACGGCGGATCAAATTTGCGTCAATTTTGACGAGGGATTACAGTGGATTCCAGGGTATTATTAGTTGAAGCATTAATAAACTGTACCCATAGTATTAAATGTTGTCAGTTAACTTATTTTTACATGGTATTTCACTTCAATAAAAAATGCAAGAAAATCACACATGGATGACTTATCCAATATACTAATTTCTTCTTTAACGTTTTTTGAAAAACTGGTTTTAACTCTTTGTTATTACACTTCAAATACACCTGGAAAATGCTGTAGGAATAGAGAAAACAAAGGGTAAACACATTGGGAACAAAGAATTAAAATAGAAAAACAAATGATTGAACACCACAACTTGACCCTGAGCCACCCAGCATAGACTGCTATGACGCTATCCCTGAACTTCCATAAGTTCACCCCTGATCTCCTGGTCACAGGATGGAGAGATGTAATAAGTGGAGGTATTTGAGAGGAATACAAAACATAATTTTGTTAATCTGGGAAAAAGTTGAGTTTCACCTTTATCATTAAAAACTACTACATACATTGTTTAAAATATATGCAATTTTATGTTTTTTTTGTTACATTTTAAAGTTGCTGAATGTTTTTATTTATTATTTAAAGTTATGTTTGGTGCTCTCATAATGGACTACTCAACCAACTATGAAGGTCTTTAAAGAAGGAACAAATAAAGTATAAAAAACTTCTTAGTTTCTATGGAACTGAGCTCACAGTTCATCTTCAGCCCCTTTTTATGAATCCTGGAATAATGACGAGTACAACTCAACAAGACTTTTATGAGACTACAGTAAGAATGTCAGCATTCAGCACTCCAATCTGTTAGGGACATAAATCTTTATTATCAGGTTGATGAGACATTAGAACCTGAGTGTGTCTGTCCTATGCCTCTTTTTAAGCGTCTCCATTTCATGCCTTTAGTGTGTAAAATTATAATAGCCTGTCTACAAAGAAGGTCTTTTTTATTATGCTGCAAATTGTTGTTCCTTAGTTAAAACCCTGTAGAGCATAATGTTTCTACAGAAATAAATAGACTTGCCATGGATTCAGCAAAGATCTTTGAGCTATACAATGTAATTTTGAGATAGGTTTATGGGATGTCACTTTTCCCCATTTTACAATCTGATGAGAGCAATCCTAAAGATAGCTATGGTATAAGTATGATGTCAGCTGATCACAGAAATAGATTGGTTACCTGTGAGTAATACTTGTACCTAGCATGCGACCAATTGTTAAAATATTTAAATCTGAAAATACTGATTACATCCAATCAGCCAATAGGATTGAGCTTGCATTCTATTTGCTGTTCCAATCTAACTCAGGTTAGGTTTTATTTTATAGGTAAATTTGTATTTATTTTAACTAGATTGTTAGTAAATAGTTAATAACTATTTACTAACTAGTCTACCTAGTTAAAATAAATACAAACTTAGCTGTGAAATAAAAATAAAACCTAAGATAGCTACAATGTAACTATTAGTTATATTGTAGCTAGCTTAGGGTTTATTTTACAGGTAAGTATTTAGTTTTAAATAGGAATTAGTTAGGTAATGATAGTAAGTTTTATTTAGATTTATTTTAATTATATTAAAGTTAGGGTTAGGGTTAGACTTAGGGTTAGGTTTAGGGATAAATATATTTATTTAGTGTTAGTGATGTGGGAGGCCAGAGGTTTAGGGGTTAATAACTTTATTATAGTGGCGGCGTTGATTAGAGTTAATAAGTGTAATGTATGCATCGGCAATGTCGGAGGCGGCAGATTAGGGGTGTTTAGACTCGGGGTTAGTGTTAGGTTTTTTTAAGGGTGTATTGGGTGGGTTTTATTTTTAGGTTAGGGTTTGGGCCGCAAAAGAGCTAACTGACCTTTTAAAGGCAATGCCCATCCAAATGCCCTTTTCAGGGCAATGGGGAGCTTATGTTTTTTTAGATAGTATTTTATTTGGGGGGTTGGTTGTGTGGGTGGTGGGTTTTACTGTTGGGGGGTTGTTTGTATTTTTTTTTACAGGTAAAAGAGCTAATTACTTTGGGGCAATGCCCTGCAAAAAGCCCTTTTAAGGGCTATTGGTAGTTTAGTTTAGGCTAGGTTTTCTTTTATTGTGGTGGGGCTTTTTTATTTTAATAGGGCTATTAGATTAGGTGTAATTAGTTTAAATATCTGTCATTTGTTTATTATTTTCTGTAATTTAGTGGGAGGTTTTTGTACTTTAGCTAATTTAATTTAATTTAGGTAATTGTATTTAATTTAGTTAATTTATTTAATTATAGTGTAGTGTTAGGTGTTATTGTAACTTAGGTTAGGTTTTATTTTACAGGTCAATTTGTATTTATTTTAGCTAGGTAGTTATTAAATAGTTAATAACTATTTAATAACTATTCTACCTAGTTAAAATAAATACAAACTTGCCTGTAAAATAAAAATAAACCCTAAGATAGCTACAATGTAACTATTAGTTATATTGCAGCTAGCTTAGGGTTTATTTTATAGGTAAGTATTTAGTTTTAAATAGGAATAATGTAGTTAATTATAGTAATTTTTATTTAGATTTATTGTAATTATATTTAAGTTAGGGGGTGTTAGGGTTAGACTTAGGTTTAGGGGTTAAGAACTTTAATATAGTGGCAGCGACGTTGGGGGTTGCAGATTAGGGGTTAATAAATGTAGGTAGGTGGCGGCGATGTTAGGGATGGCAGATTAGGGGTTAATAATATTTAACTAATGTTTGCGAGGCGGGAGTGCTGCGGTTTAGGTGTTAATATGTTTATTATAGTGGCGGCGGCGTTGGGGGCGGCAGATTAGGGGTTAAAAAGTGTAGGTAGGTTGCGGCGACATTGGGGGCAGCAGATTAGGGGTTAATAAATATAATGTAGGTGTCAGCGATGTTGGGGGCAGCAGATTAGGTGTTCATATATAATGTAGGTGGCGGCGGTGTCCGGAGCAGCAGATTAGGGGTTAAAATTTTTATTATAGTGTTTGCGATGTGGGAGGGCTTCGGTTTAGGGGTTAATAGGTAGTTTATGGGTGTTAGTGTACTTTTTAGCACTTTAGTTATGAGTTTTATGTTACGGCATTGTACCATAAAACGCTTAACTACTGACTTTTAAATGCGTTAGGGATCTTGACAGGGTAGGCTGTACCGCTCACTTTTTTTGGCCTCCCAGGACAGACTCGTAATACCGACGCTATGGAAGTCCCATAGAAAAAAGACTTTACAAAGTTTACGTGAGTCGTTTTGCGGTAAGACCAAAGAAGTGTGCGGTACACCTAAACCTTCAAGACTCGTAATACCAGTGGGCATAAAAAAGCAGCATTAGGACCTCTTAACGCTGCTTTTTTACCTTAACGCACAACTCGTAATCTAGCCGATAGGTATTTAAAGAATTCCTAATTCAACTATGGCTAGCACACCTTTGAGTTAGCGCTCCCCCTAGAAGTATATGGGCAAAGAGGGTTATCATGGTTGCATTATCCGACCTCCAGATTTTAGCATGCCTGAGTCTTTCACTCAAGTGATAACTTTTTACTTTCAACTTGTAATACCAGCGTAACCATAGGAGCGCTATTGATTTACCTTTAGTGCAGTTAGCGCTCAACAGTGATAAAAATGTATCACTCCCCTTGTAATTTAAGCCTTAATTAGCAAACTTTTATTAAAGAGCATTAAACCATATAAAATATTATTACAAACGGTGAAAACAATGTTGTATAATAAATGGTCATTATGGGCGAGATTACATATGCGGCGCCGGCAGTTCATAAATTACATCACCCGTAATTTCCCCTTGCACATAGGGGAATCAAATATATGGTGCCGGCAGTTCATAAAGTACTGTAAATTGGATAAACTAGCAATGTCCATAAATGTGCGTTAGAAACTGCCGGCGCCTAAGAAAAAAAATAAATGTTAAATCTCCCGTATAAGTCTAACCCACCTTCCAAAAATAAACCTGACACATCAAAACCCCTATATCCGTCATCACCCCCATATCAAAACTAATAATAAATGTATTATTAACTCACATCGCAATAAACCTTATAAATGTAAAATATATTAACCCCTAATCTGCTATTAACCCACATTACAATAAACCTAATAAAACTATTAACTCCTAATCCGCCATTAACCCACAACGCAAATAACTAATTAAATTACTAAGCCCCCTAACATAACACCCCCTTAATTAACCCCAATTACCTAAATTAAAAAATACTGAGTTACAATTAAAATAAAAAAGCTAACAATACTTAAAATTAAAAAAACTAAGATTAAATTAATCTAAGATTACAAAAAATAAAAAAGTTTAACTTTACATAAAATAATAAACCAAATTATCAAAAATAAAAAAAATTAAATCTAATCCCTATAAAAATAAAAAGCACACCCCAAAATAAAAACACCCCTAATCTAATACTTAAAAGGGCCTATTGTAGGGCATTGCCCTAAGTTAAACAGGTCTTTTACTTTAAAAAATACTAGGTCCCCCCTCTAACAGTAAAACCCCCCACCCACCAAACCCCCCCAAAAAAAAAAAAAAACTAACACTAAAAAATCCTAAACTACCCATTGCCACTAAAGGGGCATTTGTATGGGCATTTCCATTCAAAGGGCATCCCTAATCTAAAAAAAGAAGTCTAACCCCCAAATAGGTACTCACCGTTCCTGAAGTCCAGCGGAGAAGGTACTGTTCCAGGCGGTGAAGTCTTTTTCCAAGCGGCCGACATCTTCTTCCAAGCAGGGACCTCTTCCTTCTTCATCCAGGACCGGCGCGGAGATGAGCGTGGATCAGGACCGGCGACCAAATCAGCCAATAGGATTTTAGTAGCTCTCATCCTATTGGCTGATTTGAATTTGAAGAATTAAATCAGCCAATAGGAATGCAAGCAAACCATATTTAAACGTGCACCTTGAATTCACTATTCAGTGTATGGCGGCGATCGTACACAGAGGATCCTCCACGCTCCATTGCTCCGCTGGTCACCGGTCCTGCTCCACGATCATCTCCTCTCCGTACCGGCTTGGTCCTGGATGAAAAAGGAAGTGGTCCCCGCTTGGAAGAAGATGTCAGCCACTTGGAAGAAGACTTCACCGCCTGGAACAGGACCTTTTCCACCAGACTTCAGGAACGGTGAGTACCTATTTGGGGGTTAGACTTAGGCTTTTTTTTTATTTTTAGGGGGTTCGTTTTTTTTTAGATTAGGGATTTATTGGGCACTCTTAAAAGAGCTGATTGCCCTTTAAGGGCAGTAAAATAGCTGAATGCCCTTTTAAGGGCAATGCCCATACAAATATCCCTTTAGGTGTAATGGGTAGTTTAGGATTTTTTAGTGTTAGTTTTTTTATTTTGGGACTTTTGGTGGGTGGGGGGTTTTACTGTTAGAGGGGGGACTTAGTATTTTTTAAGGTTAAAGAGCTGTTTAACTTAGGGCAAGGCCCTACAAAAGGCTCTTTTAAGGGCGATTGGTAGTTTAGTATTAGATTAGGGGGTGTTTTTATTTGGGGGGGCTTTTTTATTTTCATAGGGATTAGGTTTAATTTGTTTTATTTTTGATAATTTGGTTTATTATTTTATGTAATGCTAGACTTTTTTATTTTTTGTAATCTTAGATTAATTTAATTTTAGGTATTTTTATTTTTAAGTAATGTTAGCTTTTTAATTTTATTTGTAACTTAGTATTTTTTAATTTAGGTAATTGGGATTAATTTAGGGAGTGTTAGGTTAGGGGGGTTAGTAATTTAATTAGTTATTTGCGTTGTGGGGGGTTGGCTGATAAGGGGTTAATATATTTATTAGGATTATTGCGTTGTGTGGGTTTGGCGACTTAGGGGTTAATAGATTTATTAGGATTATTGCGCAGTGTGGGTTTGGCGGATTAGGGGTTAATAGTTTTAATAGGTTTATTGCGTTGTGGGTTAATGGCAGATTATGGGTTAATAGTTTTATTAGGTTTATTGCAATGTGGGTTAGTAGCAGATTAGGGGTTAATATATTTATTAGTTATTGCGGTATGGGTTTTCGGTTGACAGGTAGATAGATATTGCGTTAGGTGTCAGTTAATATTTTGAGGCAGCTACGGGGGTTTGTGTTGCTCACATTTTAAGCGTAAGGCTTGCTGCGCCTGCCTATGTATGGCGAGGTGAAAATGGAGTAAAAATTCTCCATTTTCACCGTGTAAGTCCTTGCGCTGAATATGTGATACCGATTTGTGACACAGTTTTATTTTAACTTACGGGAGTAAAAATTGTGGGCGACAGGTGAAATATACGTGCCGCATTTATATGCAGTACCGTATATGTCATGCCAAAACCGGCATTTGCGGGCGACGCCGCATATGTAATCTTGTCCTAGGTATTTTGACTGCTTTTCCTATAATTTACATTTGAAAATGTTATTTTTTTAACTCTCCTCCTAAAGAGGCTGGAGAACATTATATAAAATTTAAAATCTTGAGCCTCATAGTTCTGATGTTCATTTTTTTATCTGTGCCTGTAGCAAATTAGATAAGTAAACAACATGCAATAGGCTTTTTAAGGGATGTGTCTAAGTACTGCAAAACAATGTTAACAAAATGGCAGCTTTAAATGTATTTAAAGCATGAATTTTGTGTGCAGATCTTTAGCAATACCATAACTAACTTCTTAAAGCATTTATATAAAAAAAACTAATGTTATTTTAAGTTAGAAATATCTGTAAATAACTGATTCCTTTTCTTATCTGTGAAAAGGGTACTGAACAATGTGCCGGTGAAGTTATTTATTTTCAGTGTAGGTGAAGTGAGATGTTGTTCTCAACTGATTTACAGACAAATCCTGACATGAGATCATTTTATTAAATATCTTTGCACCAAATCATGTCTCTACTCTGAAATTGCACAGATTACAAAAACTACATCACCTTCTTTACCACATGACCTTATTTATATAAAATGAATATTTCAGTTATTGAAGTAATTGTGGCTTTGACTGTAAGCTATTTTAGAACTACAATAATTAACGTAACCTTGAGTTTTATTTTGTATTTATTTTGAAGCAGGATAACTTCTATATTTAAGCCATAATTATTTTTGTTCACTGTAAGTCTTAAACCTGCCAATTATAGCCTTTGTGATCTAAATCTAAAGAGCAGACAAACTCAGTTTTATGAAGTAATTATCACACATAACTTAATTTAGGGTTTTCATTTGGAACATTGATATAATTTATAAAACATATATAAAAACATTCCATACACAATGGGAAGATTACAAGTGAAGCACTACCGATTGTCGATAGCAGCTTTAGATTTGGGGGCCGATTTATCAAAGCCTCATTCTCAGCGCATTCGCAGGAGTCAATACGCTCGCCAGACATCACCAGACATCGTTGATGTCGCGATCAATTGATCTGTTCATGTCCAAGAAATAGCTAGATTTATACCTGAGCAAACAATAATATCTCATAGAAAGTTATTTTTCTATTTATTTGTTATACAAAAATTCTGATATATGATATTTTCACATAAATTAATGTGTATTTGTATTTCTATAAATCATGATATGCCTATCTCATATTTTTTTCTTTTTTTTTAAAATGATTTTTAATGCTATAATTTGTACATATACTGTATCTTTGCACATTCTTGTATATATATATATATATATATATATATATATATATATATATATATATATATATATATATATATACCTGTGCAGTCTAGTTTTAAAAACCACCCCTACACAGGTGTTAAAAAATGAGCTGGCATATAAGATGACATTTTTTAATGAAAATTAAATTCAAGAGAAGGAAGAAAAACACTGAAAATAGCATGACAGTTTAATTTTAGGTAGACTATTCCTTTGTGATATCAGTTTAAGATCATATTGAATCAAACATCATTCGATTATTAAAATCATTGTCAAAAATATTACACTGTATGGCCTAATGTCATCATCAATGTTTATCTTTAATATTAATTTAATATATACATACTTTCAAAGTATAATACACAATGTAACAAATGGCACTTACAAGTTCTGATGAGTGATCAATGACTCAAGTATAGAGCACTTTGATTCGTTAGGGATAGTAGAACATTTATATTTCAATCAGATTGGCTGATTTAATTAATCACGTGATTATATATTTACCAATAAGAAGTTGTGTAAAACTTTACTAGTTTGTGGGTTGTTTAGGAGTTTGAGTATTGCGTCAAATTTGGTGCGAAAAGTGTTGTGTAAAATTTGGTGCGAAGTGGAGCGTGAGACTTGTATTACATGTGTTAAACATGGTGCAAATAGATTGATCCAAAAAAGGAACGGCTAGATTACAAGTTGTGCATTAAGGTAAAAAAGCAGCGTTAAGAGGTCCTAACGCTGCTTATTTATGCCCGCTGCTATTAAGAGTCTTGCAGGTTTAGGGTCACCGCACACTTTTTTTGGCCTTACCACAAAACGACTTGCGTAAACTTCGAAAAGTCTTTTTTTTATGGGACTTCCATAGCGCCGATATTATGAGTCTGTCCTGGGAGGCCAAAAAGTGAGCGGTACACCCTACCCCGTCAAGAGTCCTAACGCATTAAAAAATCAGTAGTTAAGAGTTTTATGGTGCAACGCTGTAACATAAAACTTATAACTAAAGTGCTAAAAAGTACACTAACACCCATAAACTACCTATTAACCCTTAAACAGAAAATAATAAACAAATTACAAGTTATTTAAACTAATTACACCTAATCTAATAGCCCTATCAAAATAAAAAAAGCCCCCCCAAAATAAAGAAAAACCCTAGCCTAAACTAAACTATCAATAGCCCTTAAAAGGGCCTTTTGCGGGGCATTGCCCCAAAGTAACCAGCTCTTTTACCTGTAAACAAAAAATACAAACAACCCTCCAACAGTAAAACCCACCACCCACACAAACAACCCCCCAAATAAAATACTATCTAAAAAAACCTAAGCTCCCCATTGCCCTGAAAAGGGCATTTGGATGGGCATTTCCCTTAAAAGGGCAGTTAGCTCTTTTGCGGCCCAAACCCTAACCTAAAAATAAAACCCACCCAATATACCCTTAAAAAAACCTAACACTAACCCCCTGAAGAACGACTTACAGTTCTGAAGACCGGACATCTATCCTCAAGGAAGCGGCAGAAGTCTTCATCCAACCGGGCCGAAGACAACAACGAAGCCGGGAGAAGTCTTCATCCAAGCCGGGCGAAGTGGTCCTCCAGACGGGCAGAAGTCTTCACATAGATGGCATCTTCTATCTTCATCCATCCGACGCAGAGCGGGTCCATCTTCAAGACATCCGACGCGGAGCCTCCTTTTCTTCCGACGACTAAAGGTTCCTTTAAGTGACGTTATCCAAGATGGCGCCCCTTAGATTCTGATTGGCTGATAGAATTCTGCTGCTTCCTTGAGGATGGATGTCCGGTCTTCAGCACTGTAAGTCGATCTTCAGGGGGATAGTGTTAGTTTTTTTTAAGGGTGTATTGGGTGGGTTTTATTTTTTAGATTACGGTTTGGCCCGCAAAAGAGCTAACTGCCCTTTTAAGGGCAATGCCCTACCAAGTGCCCTTTTCAGGGCAATGGGGAGCTTAAGTTTTTTTAGATAGTATTTTATTTGGGGGGTTGGTTGTGTGGGTGGTGGGTTTTAGTGTTGGGGGGTTGTTTGTATTTTTTTTTACAGGTAAAAGAGCTGA
The DNA here is from genome assembly GCF_027579735.1 of Bombina bombina. Classification (NCBI taxonomy): domain Eukaryota; kingdom Metazoa; phylum Chordata; class Amphibia; order Anura; family Bombinatoridae; genus Bombina; species Bombina bombina. The sequence continues at coordinate 295,756,778 of NC_069502.1, read as the reverse complement.
TTACTTTGGGGCAATGCCCTGCAAAAGGCCCTTTTAAGGGCTATTGATAGTTTAGTTTAGGCTAGGGTTTTTTTATTTTGGGGGGCTTTTTTTTATTTTGATAGGGATATTAGATTAGGTGTAATTAGTTTAAATATCTTGTAATTTGTTTATTATTTTCTGTAATTGAGTGGGGGGGGGGGTTGTACTTTAGCTAATTTAATTTAATTTATTTAATTGTTGTTAATTTAGTTAATTTATTTAATTATAGTGTAGTGTTAGGTGTTATTGTAACTTAGGTTAGGTTTTATTTTACATGTACTTTTGTATTTATTTTAGCTAGGTAGTTATTAAATAGTTAATAACTATTTAATAACTATTCTAGCTAGTTAAAATAAATACAAATTTGCCTGTAAAATAAAAATAAACCCTAAGCTAGATACAATGTAACTATTAGTTATATTGTAGCTAGCTTAGGGTTTATTTTATAGGTAAGTATTTAGTTTTAAATAGGAATAATTTAGGTAATGATAGTAATATTATTTAGATTTATTTTAATTATATTTAAATTAGGGGGTGTTAGGGTTAGGGATAGACTTAGGTTTAAAGAGTTAATAAATTTAGAATAATGGTGGCGATGTTGAGGATGGCAGATTAGGGGTTAATAAATGTAGGTAGGTTGCAGCGATGTTAGGGATGGCAGATTAGGGGTTAATAATATTTAACTAATCTTTGCGAGGCGGGAGTGCGGCGGTTTAGGAGTTTATATGTTTATTATAGTGGCGGTGACATTGGGGGCAGCAGATTAGCGGTCAATAAGTGTAGGTAGGTTGCAGCGACATTGGGGGTGGCAGATTAGGGGTTAATAAATATAATGTAGGTGTCGGCGATATTGATGATCATTATTCCGCTCGAATAACACAAGCATCAATCTGCGTCAGATTGATCTTGCGGGAGCGTTAACTACGGCGGATCAAATTTGCGTCAATTTTGACAAGGGATTCCAGTGGATTCCAGGGTATTATCAGTTGAAGCATTAATAAACTGTACCCATAGTATTAAATGTCGTCAGTTAACTTATTTTTCCATGGTATTACACTTCAATAAAAAGTGCAAGAAAATCACACCTGGATGACTTATCCAATATACTAATTTCTTCTTTAACTTTTTTTGAAAAACTGGTTTTAACTCTTTGTTATTACACTTCAAATACACCTGGAAAATGCTGTAGGAATAGAGAAAACAAAGGGTAAACACATTGGGAACAAAGAATTAAAATAGAAAAACAAATGATTGAACACCACAACTTGACCCTGAGCCATCCAGCATAGACTGCTATGACGCTATCCCTGAACTTCCATAAATTCACCCCTAATCTCCTGGTCACAGGATGGAGAGATGTAATACGTTTAGGTATTTGAGAGGAATACAAAACATAATTTTGTTAATCTGGGAAAAAGTTGAGTTTCACCTTTATCATTAAAAACTACTACATACATTGTTTAAAATATATGCAATTTTATGGGGTTTTTTGTTACATTTCTTGCTGAATGTTTTTATTTATTATTTAAAGTTATGTTTGGTGCTCTCATAATGGACTACTCAACCAACTATGAAGGTCTTTAAAGAAGGAAAAAATAAAGTATAAAAAACGTCTTAGTTTCTATGGAACTGAGCTCACAGTTCATCTTCAGCCCCTTGGTATGAATCCTGGAATAATGACGAGTACAACTCAACAAGACTTTTATGAGACTACAGTAAGAATGTCAGCATTCAGCACGCCAATCTGTTAGGGACATAAATCTTTCTTAACAGGTTGATGAGGCATTAGAACCTGAGTATGTCTGTCCTATGCCTCTTTTAAGCGTCTCCATTTCATGCCTTTAGTGTGTAAAATTATAATAGCCTGTCTACAAAGAAGGTCTTTTTTATTATGCTGCAAATTGTTGTTCCTTAGTTAAAACCCTGTAGAGCATAATGTTTCTACAGAAATAAATAGACTTGCCATAGATTCAGCAAAGATCTTTGAGCTATACAATGTAATTTTGAGATAGGTTTATGGGATGTCACTTTTCCCCATTTTACAATCTGATGAGAGCAATCCTAAAGATACCTATGGTATAAGTATGATGTCAGCTGATCACAGAAATAGATTGGTTACCTGTGAGTAATACTTGTACCTAGCATGCGACAAATTGTTAAAATATTTAAATCTGAAAATACTGATTACATCCAATCAGCCAATAGGATTGAGCTTGCATTCTATTTGCTGTTCCAATCTAACTCAGGTTAGGTTTTATTTTACAGGTAAATTTGTATTTATTTTAACTAGATTGTTAGTAAATAGTTAATAACTATTTACTAACTAGTCTACCTAGTTAAAATAAATACAAACTTAGCTGTGAAATAAAAATAAAACCTAAGATAGCTACAATGTAACTATTAGTTATATTGTAGCTAGCTTAGGGTTTATTTTACAGGTAAGTATTTAGTTTTAAATACAAATTAGTTAGGTAATGATAGTAAGTTTTATTTAGATTTATTTTAATTATATTAAAGTTAGGGTTAGGGTTAGACTTAGGGTTAGGTTTAGGGGTAAATATATTTATTTAGTGCTAGTGATGTGGGAGGCCAGAGGTTTAGGGGTTAATAACTTTAGTATAGTGGCGGCGTTGATTAGAGTTAATAAGTGTAATGTATGTGTCGGCAATGTTGAGGCGGCAGATTAGGGGTGTTTAGACTCAGGGTTTATGTTAGGGTGTTAGGTGTAAACATAAATTTTCTTTCCCCATAGGAATCAATGGGGCTGCGTTACAGAGCTTTATGCTTCTTTATTGCAGGTGTTAGGCTTTTTTTTAGCCAGCTCTCCCCATTGATGTCTATGGGGAAATCCTGCACAAGCACGTAAAACCAGCTCAAAGCAGCGCTGGTATTTGTGTGCGGTATGCAGCTCAATGCAACCATATTGCCTGCTAACACAGATTTTCGGAAAACCTGTAATAGCAGCGCTATTGAAGGTGAGCGGTGGAAATAACTTGCAAGTTATTACCGAGCCGCTCATAACGCAAAACTCGTAATCTGTCCGTTAGTGTTTAATGACCAATTTGCTGTCAAAGATTCCATTTTGTTGCCATGAAATTAGTATTCTAATTAACAATGGTCTATTAAGGTTTAAAGAGATCATTTGCATTTGCAAATTAACACATTTTTCCTTTTTCACTTGATTTAACTGTACATTCTAACATATTTAGCCAACACAACTTCATCTTTTATAGATAGAAATATTAATTTCTTCTTTTTCTGAAATTATAGGGATTATAGGGACTAAAATTCCTTGTTAAGATGAGAATTGCCTGCTAATTCAGGACTGGACTGGCCTTATGGGAGGGATCTGAGTAATATACTGAAGGAAAGTTCTCTTCTGTGAAAGGCACATTTGCGGCTAAAATAGGTTGCACCCTAGGGTGCATCATAACATGGGGTGGGCTACTGAGCTCTGCCTTTCTCCAGGTGAGCACTTTTCTATCATGTTTTCTATAATGTGGTCTAAAATAATTGTTATGCACACACACAATTCCTTACCAAAGTACATTGCATGTGCTGCTGTTGTGTTTGCATTTGTTAAACCAATTGAGACGTAGCAAAAGTAATTCTAAAGCCTCTGGATTTCCCAAATGCAGACATAATGGATGTTTTTGCTTATCTGCAGACTGCAGTGAAAAGACTGCAAACAAAAGCATTCAATATAACCTTGATATATAGTTTTGTGGTCAAAATTTGCACCCCTAATTAGTTTAGGGCCTCCCATGCTACCTTCATTCACTCAAAAATACTAAACAATCTGTGGACCGGATAAATAACACATTGGCATATCTCTTTATGGGGATAGACAACTAAAATATTAAACACACCAGTGTCATTCTCAGCCTAGGCCCCCATTCCCTGCATACACTATTCCACTATTCCATTCTTTTTTCTTATTTAAAAATGAAAACCATATAACATCAGTATTTCTTCTAATTCCAGAGTATTCATAGTACCTATCAATCAAAGTATCTGTCAAACAGAATAAACATTTTACTTTCACACTCAAAAAAAGGTTCTCTAATATAAATGATCTTTACATTTGTATTCTGTTTTTATTTCTTATACTGATAAACTATTCTTCAAAGCATGTACTGTCTTTAGCGTTTGAAATGTGAAATTGGAGAGATCTTCTGTGCAACTCAATTAAATAAATGTAGTTATGGGGGCGGAGCTTGACCGTTCAGAGACATGGTCCTGTGAAAAGACAGCTCCTAGGCCCACGCTTCCCAAACCCAAAGGATATAGCCAGCAAGGTCTACAAAAAATACCCATGAGAGCAGCTTTATACCCCAAGACCAAGAGGAGCCGGGCAGAGTCACTTTGGTGGAGGACGCCATCCCTGCGACATCCCAAGGAACCGGCGGGTAAATGTCTCACGAGCAGGCCATAAGCAGATGAAGACACGATCGCGGTACTAACCGCCGCAAAGACCATACAACAAGCAGGACACAGAACTCGAGTCGGATCAGCCACCAGCTCGTCCCGATACCACAGCAGCACAATAGCCGCATCAATCCAACAGACGGACCAGCACCAACCACGGCCCACACCACGCGTCACGGGGGCAGCGCCCAGGTAAAAGGCCCCAGGCAAGTGGAGGGCTGCATGGGGAAAAAAAACCTATATGGCAATTATGGTGGTAAAACTTGCAAACCACACGTTGATACCGACAATAAGGCTCACTTTTGACACATAACCCTGTGTAGGAGGGTTCTGGCCTCCAAGGCCTACCACAGCTGTGACACAATAGCCCATATTGCAGATCCACAAGTAAAGCAGACCTGAAAGGTCAATTAGCTACAGGACACTAATGCTCTTAAACCCCTCAATATTGTCAATCACTGAGGCTAGATACAGGGAACCTGAAAGGTCCTAAACTTTGCAATTGAATTGCCCTATCCTATACTGATATACAGGGCAGACAGGTTTAGGTGGGGGGTGCACAGCCCTTAATAGTTGCACAACAGTAAATAGACAGTCAACCTCATAAAATTACCACACCTCCAACAAAAGAGGGTAGCAAACAGAGGATACGGCTGAGAAGCATAAAGACCCAATATACCAGTTCTAACTACCCCATCTATTAATCTACAAACCTGACAAACTTTTACATGGGGTATACAGCTGACCACTAACAAATATATATAGGCAAACAGTCCTTACTAAACCTCTCATTAAAAAGATATGCCAGGGCGTAAATTGAATAAACTAGACGGCATTACGAACTCCAGAATGTTGCAACAATATCTGAAGTCATCAGACCCTAATCTGGCACCTGCCACTACTACTCCAAACATTCAAACTCAGGCTGAAGGACAACAGATTCTACCATCAGCATCACCCAGCCCTTCAAACCTTACAAAGGAAGATCTAAAATCTCTCTGTAGCAAAGAGGATGTCAAAGAAATTATGTCAGAAGTTAAAACCTAGTACACTGACCTGAAAAGGGACTTGACAAGAGTGACACAGAGAGTCACAAATTTAGAAGAAAATCATAACACGACATATAATGATATTCAGCATATGTCTCGCCAAGTATCTGAGCAAGATGAAACTATCCATCACCTCCTGGAAAATGTGGAGGATTTGGACAACAGGGGTAGGAGGAACAATCTTCGTATACGTGGAATACCAGAGAATATCCAACCAGCTGTCTACAAGACTAATTCAGGACACTTACAAGAGATAGCGGTGCACCGGAGGTGGTAATTGAAAGAGCACACCGCACTCTGCGAGCTAAACCTTCTCCTAATGCACCCCCAAGGGACGTTATACTCAAACTCCTTCACTTTAAAAATAAGGAAGAAATCCTTATACATGCCAGACAGAAACAGGACTTTACTCATGCCAGAAACCGCATTGAAATCATTGCAGATCTGAGCCCGGCAACTCTCCAGAAAAAAAGAGGTCTTAGTCATATTACCACTACACTACGAGAATAGAAAATACCCTACAGATGGGACTTCCCAGTCAGCATTATAGCAACAAGAGGATATATTACAGCTATCTACAAGACCAAGGAGGATCTAACACACTTCTGTGATGCATTGCGGATCATTAGTCAATCACCAGATCACGCAGGACACAGGATCGCTGAATTCCAGCCGCTCTACAGCAGGTCCCTGCCGCCACTAGAGGAGAGATCAAGACTAGACTCTGATAACAAATGTTGTCTTGCAACAAATGTTATATCAGGCCGGGGGGGGCTCTGGCCGGCATTCTGACAGTTCACAACCATCTGCTCTAGAAGACTCTCACTAATTCACTATGGCTACAGGTCATATAATATATGTTTATATTTCAATGTTTGGGTTTGGGGGTGGGGATACTGCCCTATTTGACATACACTTTGGTTTACATTGTTATTCTGTTATTGTACTGCATTTTTGTTACAGGATGAACTGAATTATTTGATATATTTTAGTTCTCTAGATGTTTTGATACACATCACACTTCTCACCTGGTAGCTAATAATTCATATACAACAGTCAAGACCACATAGTCAACTTTAAAAGGGAACAGGAATTAAAAGTCGCTTCAGCAAGGCCCACCAGACTTCCTGATCACAACTTGAATTCGCTCACCCTTCCTTATATATACCTTATTATATAACAGGATATAATCCTAAATGGCAGGTCAAGAGAAGATACAATCACACCCACTTAAACTAATCTCAATTAATGCTAAAGGGCTTAACAGCCCGGAAAAGAGGTTGTTAGCTTTTAATCAGTTACACAAAGAAGCAGGAGATATACTATATATCCAGGAGACACATAAAAAGGGAAGAGAGCCCAAACTTATAAACAATAAGTACAGGACCATTTTTCTGGCCTCTGGCCCATCAAAGAAAGGCGGAGTGGGCATATTCCTAAAAAAACTCGATCCACTTTCAACCAACACATATAATTAAGGACTAAAATGGATCATACTTAATAGTAATAGGTCTCTTGTTTAATTCATATGTGACACTGGTAAATATATATCTACCCAATCAGGGGCAACATATAGTATTCAAGCAAGTGGCTCAGCTACTGCTTGAACACACGAAAGGCATACTGTTCATGGCCGGTGATTTTAATTTACCACTAGATCCCATACGCGATACCTCCACGGAAAAGACAAGTACCTCACTGAAAGTAATAAAGGCCACAAACACTCAACTGCAATATCTAAAACTACACGACATTTGGAGATCGATAAATCCGGATTTACAAGACTTTACATTTTACTCACACCCACATCACACTTATACCAGAATTGATTATCTTATCACAGACCAGCTAGGACTTTCAATGGTAGAGACATCCACCAGTCCGAGCATGCACCAGTGCAATACGGGATTACATGGCCAGACACGCCAATACGTCCCTTCCTATGGAGATTGGATGAGTTTGTACTAGACAACCCCCTGATTAAACTGGCAATTGACAAGACATTAGGACATTATTTTAGAGAAAACGCACCTGAAGATGCATCCGCATCTATAGTATGGGAAGCCCACAAATGCATGGTGAGGGGGGAGCTTATTAAACACAAAGCAAGAAAAGCTAAAAACGATCGGCAATTTGTGAACTCCACTCTCTCCCAAATACGATACTGGGAATCACACAAAAAAGCCCCCAATTCTAAAAATATCATAGAAACCCTAACCAAAGCAAGGAGTGACCTTAACAACCCCTACATTAAAGAATATCAGTGTAGGGCTACAATTTTACAACTCAAATATTTTGATGTAAACGACAAGTCAGGTTCATCCCTGGCCAAAGCACTAAAACCATAGCAATTAAATACTCATGTACACACATTATCAGACGCAACAGGCCAAATACATAAGGATAGTAAAAAAAATAGCGGAGACGTTCAGGCAATACTATGAGAAACTATACAACATTCATAATGACTGCTAGCAAAATGAAATAGATAATTACTTGGATGGTGTGAAACTGCACACATTAAACACAGAGGATACTGAGTCATTAGATTTGTCAATTACGAAATTAAAGCAGCTATTAAAACCATGCCCAATGGCAAAAGCCCAGGGCCAGACGGGCTGGGCATCAAATACTACAAACTTACATCCATCATTTGTTAGCACCCCTTACATCTTTATTTAACTATTATTAAAAGAGGATTCACAGATCAAATGCTAGAGGCAAATATCACAGTCCTTCCCAAACAAGGTAAAAGCCCTGACAAACCGGAGAATTTTTGCCCTTTTGAATTCTAATATCAAAATCTTTGCTAAGATCTTGGCCACCAGAATTAATAGGTACCAGAAAGACCACACACATACTATGCACTGATACACATACACGGCAAGAACCAAGAAGTACAGGGGTTTAAATCAATACAGTCCACTTGATGATCAGAGATCTCTAAAGTAGCCGCGATAACGGTTCTACATATATCAGTATTGGTCCCTTTATTATTTAAAGCACTTTGTTATCCACAGCAGCAAAAGTAAATAGACATATGACACTTACTGTGGGGCTTGATCCATTTCCGCCGATTCCTCTCTATGCAGGCATTATTGTCCCATGCCTCTCTCCTTCTCCAGCTCTCGGAGCTCCAATGACAATAATCCGGGCTTCCGGTATCCAAATAAACTTAAGGTAAGGAGCCACCTATGAACATTTAACACCGCTGCTGCCCTGTGGGTATCCTTAATGATCGCCAACTTCCAAACTATAACAGACCCAGACCCGCACCACATTGATTGTTGTGAAAGGAGCTATTTATTAGTACGAGTTTAAAACAATTTAGCACACCAAAGTAACAAACATACCAAAACAGCTACTGCTCAGTTTAAACCGAGCAGTAGCTGTTTTGGTATGTTTGTTACTTTGGTGTGCTAAATTGTTTTAAACTCGTACTAATAAATAGCTCCTTTTACAACAATCGATGTGGTGCCGGTCTGGGTCTGTTATAGTTTGAAAGAATTAATAGGTACCTACCCAAACTGATCAATCTGGACCAGGTGGGTTTTGTGCCTGGAAGGGAGGCACGAGACAACACATTAAAAGTATTACAATTGATGTGACATGCCCAACAGCATCACATACCATTAGACCTAGTCTCAACAGACACAGAAAAAGCCTTTGACAGGGTTCACTGGCAATTCTTAAAGGCGGTCTTGCATAAGATTAAATTTAGCAACACCTTAATAGCCAAAATCTTTACATTATAACGACACCCCACAGCACGGGTTAAAGTCAACGGCCTCCTATCTGACAAATTTACTATTCGAAATGGCACAAGGCAGGGCTGCCCCCTCTCACCAATTCTTTTCACTATAACCATAGAAGACCTTGCTCAAAAAATAATAAGGGAGGACACACAAATATCAGGGATACACACTAAGACAAATGAGCATAAACTAGCGTTACGCAGATGATGTGTTGCTCACGTTAACCAATATTGATATATCCTTGCCCAAAACTTTAGCTATTTTCAGAGAATATGGACAGTTCTCAAACTTTCATCTTAACATAACTAAATCTGAGTTGCTGAATGTTACATATAGCTCAGAAGAACTACCCGAGATATTGCAAGACTGCCCCCTAAGGACCCAACAAACTAAAATGAAGTACCTGGGAATCTACCTTTCTCCAGACCCACAAGTCATATACCAAGCCAACTATAAAACATTAGAACACACTTTAGTTACTGACTTATCCATCTGGAAGGACAAAGTGATTTCATGGGTGGGGCAGATTAATGTTGTCAAAATGAATGTAATTCCTAGACTACTGTACTTGCTCCAGACCACACCCATCCGGCTACCAACAAACTATCTACACAAGATACAAGGTGCACTGGAACAATACATATGGGGAGATATCAGCCCTAGAATAGCTAAAAGAACACTACCTTCCCAGGGACAAGGGGGGCCTCGGTGTGCCTAATATCCACATTTATAAACAAGGCATCACTCTACAGAGACTTATAGACTGGTGTCACAATGACCTTAATAAGATATGGGTACAATTAGATTGTAATGTCCAGGTAATCTCTAATGCAGCTGTATTGTACACTCCACCCATGCTTAACCCTTAAAAATTAGCACAGATTAAGATAACACAACACTACCTGCTGCCTGATTGCTGCAGGAGTGTGTCATCTATTTAGCAAACAGTTCAAATGTGGGTGAATGTATATTAAAAGAAATATGGTTGACGGAAAAAAAAAACACTTTGTGTTATATCATTAGTAATGCAGGTTTTCAACATATGTATCACCTGTCAGCTCATTGCTGTTCCAATATCTTTGAAGAAACTTAAGCTCACATCCAGTTCATATAAAGTAAAACATAGCTTTTATTTAAAAACTTTGAGTAAAATGTACAGACCTGGATTTTTCTTGTTAAAGTACCTTATACTGTGATAGATACACTGGATGTGAGACTAAGTTTCTTCAAAGATATTGGAACAGCAATGAGCTGACAGGTGATACATATGTTGAAAACCTGCATTACTAATGATATAACACAAAGTGTTTTTTTTTCCGTCAACCATATTTCTTTTAGTATACATTCGCCCACATTTGAACTGTTTACAATTAGATTGTGATGTATTGGACACAAGAAATGCCGGCCTGCAGGTCTGGGTCAGGGAAGGATAGAGCATCAGTAACTTTGACATACCCATTATTAGTAGATTTTTATGCACACTGGGATAGGATCCTACACACCTCGACAAATATATCCTCAATGCATTCCCTATTGACTCCTATCTACAAAAATGTCACAGTGCCCTGGAACTATAGAGAGAAAGAGTTAGGTCAAACAGTACCTTCAAAGACTTGACACTTACAGCTCTATTGGACGGGAACAAACTTAAACCGCTAAGTGAGATAAAAGAAATTGCACTAGATATACACATGAGTTGCTCTCGCACTCACAGCTCAGTCACTTCCTCACGTCTTTAGACCGCTGCTCCATAAGTTGCATTTCTGGTGAGTCTGAAGACTCGCCAGAAACACGGCCCCTCAAGCTCCGTTTGGAGCTTGATAAATGGGCCTCTATATCACTAACATATAAATTCCTCCTAGTAATAGACACACCTCCTCCCTACGTATACTAAAGCCTAGGAAAAGGAATTACAAATTGAGATAAGCAATAATGATTGGCAGGTTGTATTTCAGATTACTAAAATAGCTTCAATCTCTACAAAAGTGCAGGAGTCCAGCTATAAGTTTTTGTCTAGGTGGTATTTTACCCCCAGTAGGTTACAGCAAATCTACAGGTCAGCATCAGGCAGGTGCTGGAGTGACTTCGGAGGAGATGGAACACCAACACACATCTGGTGGGACTGCCCTAAGTTAGACACATACTGGGTGGGGATATTCAACCACATAGAACACATGATAGGGACACCACTGCTGCTCCATAACCTGTCCGCCTGCTCTAAGGAGGCGGACAGAGATCGCCGCAATTCAACCCGATCGAATACGATTGGGTTGATTGACACCTCCCTGCTAGCGGCCGATTGGCCGCAAATCTACAGGGGGTGGTGTTGCACCAGCAGTTCACAAGAGCTGCTGGTGCAATGCTGAATGCAGAGAGCGTATTGCTCTCCGCATAGGCCTTTCATAAATAGGAGCCTTAATCTGAAATTCAAATTAGTAGTAGATTTTTTTTTCTGACAATTTTAAAAGTTATGTCTATTTCCACTCCCCCTGTACCATGTGACAGACATCAGCCAATTACAAATGCATATACGTACCATGTGACAGCCACCAGCAACTCACAAATGCATATACGTTTATTTTGTGAATTCTTGCACATGCTCAGTAAGAGCTGGTGACTCAAAAAGTTTAAATATAAAAAGACGGTACATTTTGTTAATGTAAGTAAATTGGAAAGTTGTTTAAAATTACATGTTCTATCTGAATAATGAAAGTTTAATTTTGATTTGAGTGTCCCTTTAAATCTGAAGATTGTTGTCTTGATTAATCTGTTTTGTGACTCATTACAGTGTAGCAGCCATTTACTGCCTAATTATGTATTTAAAGTTGGTGAAGTTCAAATTAACGTAGCTACAGTTTTATATGTAAAGCTACTTTAGCTCTAAAGAATAAATCATAAAAAAACATAAATTACCAACCACCCTTCTGGTCTGCAGAAGAAATAATTAAAAAAAAATTACCTTAAATTTAAAAACAAGACTTTTACACATTGACATAAGGAATCTTTCTACTCTACTCCTATAAAGTACAATCCTTTGCTAATCAAACTGAAACATTAAAACAGATAGAATAAAGGGAAATATTAAAAAGTATTTGAGATAAAATAAAGAAAAAAATATTATTATTATTATTAATACACACAATCAGCCGTTACTGGAATGGAAATTGTATTAGTAAGCAATTCCAGTATATTTGTGTGTCTGATGAGTCATATTAAACCACAGTTATAGCTCAATGTAACAGTTTCACAATGCTAACGTAGTCACGTATCAAAAGTGAAGTCACTTTAAAGGCAAAAAATTGACTTTTCTATCAAATTGCCTTTATATATTATATCCATTGCTAAAACATAGAAGATTTGTGAAAGAAAATTAACAATATAGAAATGTAGCCATGAGGCTTAAAAAATACTTCCAATATTTTCTTGAAAGTGTTTTACTAAGATTAAAGATGTGTGTTATTATTATTTTTATCATTTATTTGTATAGCGCTGCCAAATTCCGTAGCACTGTTTTATGACTTCAGATGTCTATTCAAGCCCATTTGAAGAGCTGTTTGAAGTGTCCGATTCATTAGAAAACCATTACAAACCACATTTAACATTTGTTTTCCACTAGCTTCACACTGTGTTAACATCCCAATAATTTACCTCTAGAGAAATTGACTGCAGTGATCCAGCTCATTTTAAAAGATCTTCCAAGCATATTTTAATGACTGTACAATTGACCTCTTGAAAACTATTTGTGACCTGTTTTGAGAAACATAACTTTGCTGTTCACAATACTTTTTTTCAATATGAAAATACTGGCAGTGTTTCCATAAGGAACAATTACCATCAACCCCTTAGATCCCAGATCCCCTTAGATCCCTCATTATGATGCAAAACCTGTGGCCCAAATCCAAACTATAACCCTAACCATACCACATCACTAGGTTGCTTTCTACTTCCTACATCCTACTGGGATGTCAAAGGCAGCATTAATACGTCTTACATATATCCAAGGTAGTTGCCCTATGCACCAATAACTGAATTGTAACCAGATACATGCAACTCCATCAAGTATAACAAAGAGTGACTCACAATATTTATGAATCCACAATGTCTGGTATAAATATTTTTTTCTTGTTATACTTGCAGAGACATGACCCTCTCCATGAGTAAAGCAAAGGCAGTTTTTCTATTGCTCCAAGAACCAGATGTTTACAAGATAGATGCAACTCTATAGATTATAATGAAGAGTGACTTTGAAAACATGGATCTGACAAGGGACATGTACATATTTCTATGAATTCCACAATAGAAACATAGAAACATAGATATTGACAGCAGATAAGAGCCATAGGCCCAGCAAGTCTGCCCGATATTATCTAACAGTATAAAATTATCTAGTCCGTAGTGTCATGAGATGCAGGACATATGCAGGACACAGCAATGATGGTACAACTCTATTTTATTACAGAGCATAGCAATACACATCTAGACAGGTTGATTGTACTAAACTAACTGCGACACAGACACCGGACCTAAGCCCCGCCCACAAACTAGTGACATCACATCCTGCTCTCATCACATCTTCCCCTTTTTCAAAGGCAAAGCATACATTTGCATATAAAAAATAACAAGGTACACCAACAGGGTATACAACAACATTTTTGTTTTAGAACATTATAAAAACAAACAGGTTAGAAAACATGAACAGATAAATTACATCCTGACTTGGACATCGGGATAGACTACCCTAGTCCCCAGTGACCATGGGATTATTCTGCCCATACTTCCGGTCACTGTTCTAGTTAAAGTCAGTCCCTATATCGGGCCGGAAGTTTCACCACTCTTCCGCTTGATGTAACTTTGCATGAACTGTCCTCTGATACAGAAGATGGTGAACAAGAGTCCGCTGGAGGCAAAGATATATCCCCGTTGTGGTCTTGCTGAGGGGAAGGCACCTCTCTTAGAACAGGAGATCCCACCGGCGGTGGTACTGAGGCATCCAATTCCAGACTCTCAGGTACAGACTGAAGATGTCTTCGGTTACGGCGTGTAACCGTCCCTCCCTCCGTAAGGACTGTATAAGACCTTGGTTCTGGAGAGCGGCCAACTACCGTAGCAGGCGTCTTCCATTTCTTCTCATCGTCCAGTTTAATTCTGACACTTTGGCCCGCTTTAAGTTCCTGTAAGGGCCTGACAGAATGTCTCCTGTCGTAGAAGAAACGATAACCCTTTTTGGCCTCTTCATCCCTCCTAATGACTTCGTCCCGAGGAACAGGGCCAGGCGGCTTGAAGACACCCACTGAGGGTAAAGTGGTGCGAATCTGGCGTCCTAGCATCAGCTGTGCCGGGCTAAACCCGGTGGCTTGAATGGACGTCGCCCTGTATGACAAGAGGGCTAGGTACGGCTCAGATTGTTTTAGAATGAATTTTGTTGTTTGAACTGCCCTTTCAGCCATTCCGTTGGCCTGCGGATAATGTGGACTTGACGTGGAATGTACAAAATCATATTCCCTGCTGAAAGCACTGAACTCTGTAGAAGTGAACTGCATACCATTATCACTCACCAGCTCCATTGGAATGCATCAGCGGGCGAACAAGCTCTTCAGGCGAATGATAACGGCCTGACTTGTGATATCATTCAGGGGTGCAATTTCCAAATACCTGGAATAGTAGTCGATCACAACAAGAAACTTTTTCCCGTGCAGTTCGCACAAATCAGCAGGTATTTTCTGCCACGGCCCCGCAGGCAGCGGAGTAGACATTAAGGGCTCCCTTCTCTGAGTAGGCCGGTGTTCCCGGCAAAAGGCACATTTAGACACATGATTTGCAATGTCGGAGCTGATCCCAGGCCACCACACAGCTGTAGCTGCCCTTTCTCTGCACTTTGTAATGCCTAAGTGGCCATCGTGAATCCTGTTTAACATCTCTTTCCTCATGCTGACAGGAATTACAATGCGGTCTTGGAACAGCACCGACCCCTCCAGCTCCGTGAGCTGCGACCTCTCTGGCTTGTAAGCACTTAAAGACATCCAGGCTGCCCGGCTCTCGGGCCAGCCTTCCTTTATGTACCTTATAACTTCTTGCAGATCTGTGTCCAAATATGTCTCTCTCTTTATCTCTTCCAGTTTCCTTGAAAATGGACTTAGAGGCCAGAACCGAATCAACATATACTTTCACATCCGATTCTGTGGAAGATTCTTCAGCAGCAGCCAGCGGGAGCCTAGACAGTGTATCTGCCACAACCAGCTGTTTCCCCGGCACATGCACTGCCTGAACATTGAACCTGAGCAGTCTCATTAAAAGTCTCTGGCATCTCAAGGGTGTTTTCTCAATGTCATAAGAATTGATCAGAGGGACTAGCGGTTTGTGGTCAGTTTCCAGACTAAATTTCTCCAAACCCACTAGATAACGCTGAAAGCGCTCACAGGCCCAAACTGCAGCCAGGCACTCTTTCTCAATTTGAGCGTATTTTGACTCTGCAGCCGTCAGTGTGCGGGAACAGTAGGCGATGGGCTGTAGTTTGTTGTCATTCAGCTGCAGGAGTGCAGCCCCCAACCCATAACTGCTTGCATCGGCACTAACCATGGTCTTTTTTGAAGGGTCGTAGAACCCCAGCACTGGGGGAAACCCCAGCAGGGACTTGGCATGCAGAAAAGCTTTTTCTTGTGAAGGTCCCCAGACCCAGGCAACGTCTTTCTTAAGCAACTCTGTGACAGGGTGCAAAACTGTTGATAAATCAGGAAGAAACTTGCCCACATAATTTACAAGGCCCAATATCTGTCTCAGCTCATGTACATCAGAAGGGCTTTTCATCTGTTCAATAGCACAAATTTTCTCGGGGTCTGGCTTGATGCCATCCCGTTGATGATATGCCCAAAGTAGCATAATTCAGTTTTCCTAAAATGACATTTTTCTTTATTCAGCTTCAGCCCAGACTCTTTGATAGCCTGTAGCACGCAACTTAAACGCTGATCATGCTCCTCCACTGTAGACCCATACACTAGAATGTCGTCCATGACGACCGCTGTGCCCACGTGGTCACTCAGGAGAGAACTCATTTCCCTTTGAAAAAATTTCAGGAGCGGAGGATATCCCAAAGGGGAGTCTGCAGAAGCAGAACCGACCTACCGGTGTGATAAAGGTAGTCAGTTTGCGGCACTTTGGATCCAGGGGGATCTGCCAAAAGCCGCTAGAAGCGTCTAATGTGGAAAAGAACTTCGCCCCAGCCAACTTTGGAGCTATATCTTCCAATGTCGGCAGCACAAATCTCTCTCTCTTCACTGCTTCATTCAACCTTTTCAGGTCCACACAGATGCGCACCTTTCCATTTTTCTTTGCAACTGGAACAATGGGGGCACACCAATTAGTCGCTTCAACAACCTCTTCGATAACCCCCATAGACTTCATGCGTATAAGCTCTTTCTCCACTTGAGGCATGAGCGGGAACGGAATTCTACGAGGGGTAGAAATACTGTATGGGACTGCGTCACTTTTAAGTGCTATACGGACAGGTTTGCAGTTCAGTAGGCCCAACTCGCCAAACATATCTTCGGAAATCTCATTCACTCTGGCCACGAGGCCCAATTCACAGGCTGCTTTTCTGCTCAATAAACTGTTAACACACTGACCTCGGATCACATGCACCCACATGGTGAACTTCCTTTGCTTGTACTCGCAGCTGGCAAGAAATTTCCCCACACAATCAATGCGGCCACCAGGACTATGGACATTTGTAGTAACCTTCGCCAGCTGGGGCTGTCGAGGCAGTTTCATAAATTCAGCAAAAGACATTACAGTGATATCTGCACCTGTGTCAATCTTAAAATCAACTTTGGCTCCCATTACAGTAAAAGTAACTTTCCAATCTTCCTCTGAGCTTGTCCGTTCCACAACAGACCCCACAAAAGACACTTCCTGACCCTCCTGGTCACTGTCCACCTGCATCTCCTTAATGTATTCAGTTTTACACACCATTCAAAATGGCCTATTCTGCTGCATTTTCTGCATCTTTTATCTCTGGCCGGGCATATAGCACTCTGATCATGAGCCCGGTAGCACCGTGCGCATCGGCCATGTTGCGCCCATCCACTTCTAGGCCTTTCCAGTACTTTAGATCTACCGCTCACACTGTGCCTTTCACTAGTAGTTTTCCTAGACTGTTGCACTTCATCCACAATACTCTCAGACCTCAGATCAGCACTTTGCTTTTTCACCAGTTCACTCTGGCGGGCCATCCTAATAGCCCCATCTAACGATAAATCAGGCTCTAACTGCAGCTTCAGTGAGAGTTCAGCATCTGCAATTCCAATAACTATTCTGTCTCTGATTTGCTCTTCTTTAGCAACACCAAACTCACAGAATTCAGCTAATTCATACAGGCTGCGCACAAATGACTCCACAGATTCTCCCACACGCTGATTACGTTTGTGAAAACAAGCTTTCTCATGAATCACATTTCTTTTGGGCACAAAGTGGGCACTGAGTTTATCCATAACTATATCAAAGTTAAATTCTTCCCCTTCTTGGAAAGTAAAAGCATTGAACACTGGCTTCACATCTTTCCCCATAGAGTATAAAAGAGAATTAACTTGTACTTCACCACTCTCCTTGTTCAGTTTGGATGCAATCCTGAAGCGCTGAAACCGCTGACGCCATGTGGGCCAAGCTGCAGTCTGAGAGAAGTCAAAAGGCTCAGGTGGGGTAAACTTTGACATTGCAATTGATCAGGAACAGAAGCGCAGTCCAGAACTTCTGACACCATGTCATGAGATGCAGGACATATGCAGGACACAGCAATGATGGTACAACTCTATTTTATTACAGAGCATAGCAATACACATCTAGACAGGTTGATTGTACTAAACTAACTGCGACACAGACACCAGACCTAAGCCCCGCCCACAAACTAGTGACATCACATCCTGCTCTCATCACACGTAGGATAGCCTTTTGCTTGTCCCAGGCATTTTTAAAGTCCCCCACAGTATTTGTCATTAATACCTATTGAGGAAGTTTATTCCATAAATCAATCACTCTTTCTGTAAAGAAGTGCTTCCTCAAATTACTCCTGAATCTACTACCCTTTAGCTTGAGATCATGACTCCTTGTTCTTGAATTTTCCATTTTATGTAAAATACCTACAGCCTCATGTGACGGATACCCCGGCTACCCCAACTGGGTAGCTCCGCCAAACGGGTCCTGCTTCCTCCCTGCCGAATGCAGCTATGTAGCTGGCAAGTGACCACAGCCTGTAGCCACCCCTGATGCCCGACAGCACCAGTACTCAGGGTCCCACCCTGTGGCAGACTCCAGCTACCCCGACTGAGTAGCTCTGCCAGAGGGTCCTTCCTTTGCCTGGAACAGGCTGCTATGTAGCCCGGGAAAGAGATTCTAGCAGGAGCCCACCTAAATGACTATACAGACTAGCATTCAGGTGAAATAAAGACTGCTTTATTACACAGAAAACACAGATTTTATAAATTTCCAACAAAGTTACTACAAAACTAAAAACAAATATTATACAATGAAACAAAAATCAGACAATAGTTAGTTAAACAGATTCTAATCACATCCTGACTTACAAAAGGACAATGGATGACTCATACAATTAACAGAAAAACACTTTACACCTAGACTAGATAGGGGGAAGGTTATGGGGGGTAGGGGTTTAACCCTTGCAGTCTGGTATCCGTGACATCTCCCCCCTCCAGTTCGGCAGGCCTGGCTAGACCCTTAACAGGTCGGCCTGGGGCTGTCCGACAGTGGCCCTCCACTTCTCGGTTGCTGGGAGAGGTTATCCCATCTCTCCTGAGCTTGGGGCATCTGGGGGGGGGTTCCTGCTGACATTTATACCCTGCGCCCTGGGCGCAGGGATAGTCACATAAGGCAATGTCCCGAACAAGTTTTCTAAGGTCGGCTCCAAAACAATTGCTGTCCCACAAGTTCCAGTGTCCTTAAGTTCTATGGCCACACTGCCTCTCTCTGTGACACTCTGTGACCCACCCACAAACAAAGCTAGTACTGGTTTCCCAGCTGTATTCCCACCCCAGGTGCCCAAACATGTGGCACCAACTCTAAACACTTTTATCCTCCTTGCCCAATGCAACACCTGCCCCCTGTGAGAAATACTCCGGGACAAGAAAAGGGTAGAGACCCTGCCAAGCTACTGAGGGGAGAGTCCATCTGTCTCTTCTCCCGAGAAGGAGATCTACCGCTGGGGAGGGAGGTCTGCTACCTCCTCTCCATGGGAAACTGTGCTGCCGCTGGGGAGAGAGACCAACTGTCTCCTCTCCCAGAAAGGGATTCGGCCGTTGGGGAGAGATATCGATACCCGTCTCTCCCTGCAAGGGCTTCTCTGCTTACGGGAAGGGAGGACGACTACCTCCACTCCCAGGGGATGGCTCTGCCGCTGGGGAGAGAAACCGACTGTCTCCTCTCCCTGCTCCTGGCTCTGCCGCTGGGGAGAGAGACCGACTGTCTCCTCTCCTAGGAAGGGGTTCTGCTTACGGGGAGGGAGGATGACTACCTCCGCTCCCAGGGGATGGCTCTGCTGCTGGGGAGAGAGACCAACTGTCTCCTCTCCCGGCTCCTGGTTCTTCCGCTGGGGTGAGAGACCGACTGTCTCCTCTCCTAGGAAGGGGTTCTGCTTACGAGGAGGGAGGATGACTACCTCCGCTCCCAGGGGACGGCTCTGCTGCTGGGGAGGGAGACCGACTGTCTCCTCTCCCAGCTCCTGGCTCTGCCGCTGGGGAGAGAGACTGACTGTCTCCTCTCCCGGGAAGGGGTTCTGCTGCTGGGGAGAGTTATTGACATCCATCTCTCCCTGCAAGGGGTTCTCTGTAAGGGGAGGGAGGACGACTTCCTCCTCTCCCTGGTTTTCTGGAGCTGTTGCAGGTGCTGGGCAAAGGCCGGCTGCTTTCTTCCCTGTGGCCAGCACTTATGCTGGGGTGGCTCCCTTGTCCAAGTCTATAAGCTCGGGGCCAGGCTGCTGATCTGTATCTAGCAGCTCGTCATCTCTTATGCTCTGTTGCCAATTCTCTAAGGCCAACCTCTACGATTCCCAGACTGCTGTATCATAGCTCCCTGCAGGCTCTGTGGCATTCTGTTTAACGCAATCTATCAGTTTTGTATCTCTGTTCCATCTCCAATTCCTTGCCACATATAAAATCCAAATCAGCTTGCAGCCAGGGTACCCCTGAGAGACTCAGCAGGCTCCCTCGGTACTCACAAATGTCCTTAAGTCTCCACTCCTCCTGACTCCCAAAATCTGGGTCCTCTGCCATTAGTTCAAATAGTTATCCAGGGCCGCTGTAGCCAAAGCCCTCTGTGGGGACACCATCACCCAGCCATGGCCACACTTGCATAGCATACCATCGGAGGGCCCTATAGCAGTCATCCAGAACCATCTCCTCCTGGACCAGTCCATCCAATTCAAACAGCCATTCCGCCCGGGGCTGTCCTCCCAGGCAAGGTACTCGGAACTGCCACTGGAGCCAGTAATCTTCATCATCAGGGGAGAGGGTTGTTACTCGATAGCCCTGTTCTTGTTGAAGAGCCTCCCTCCAGAGTTGTCGGCGGACAAGGTCCCTTTGTGCCAGTATGTCCCAATACGAACTAGAACTGTCCAGGTGGGTCAGCACCTCCTCTGCTCTCCTTAGGAGCTTGGTTCCCTTAGTTACCGGTTACTGTGGCACGTCTCCTCTGTCTGCAAAAACTGTGTGATAGAAGCAGATCCCACCACTGCCAGCCAATGTGACGGATACCCCGGCTACCCCAACTGGGTAGCTCCGCCAAATGGGTCCTGCTTCCTCCCTGCTGACTGCAGCTATGTAGCTGGCAAGTGACAACAGCATGTAGCCACCCCTGATGCCCGACAGCACCAGTACTCAGGGTCCCACCCTGTGGCAGACTGCAGCTACCCCGACTGAGTAGCTCTGCCAGAGGGTCCTTCCTTTGCCTGGAACAGGCTGCTATGTAGCCCAGGAAAGAGATTCTAGCAGGAGCCCACCTAAATGACTATACAGACTAGCATTCAGGTGAAATAAAGACTGCTTTATTGCACAGAAAACACAGCTTTTATACATTTCCAACAAAGTTACTACACAACTAAAAACAAATATTATACAATGAGACAAACATCAGACAATAGTTAGTTAAACAGATTCTAATCACATCCTGACTTACGAAAGGACAATGGATGACTCATACAATTAACAGAAAAACACTTTACACCTAGACTAGATAGGGGGAAGGTTATGGGGGGTAGGGGTCTAACCCTTGCAGCCTGGTATCCGTGACACCTCAGTTTTACTAAGCCCTTTAACATACTTGAAAGTTGCTATCATATCACCTCTTTCCCTTCTCTCCTCTAAGCTATACATATTTAGGTGAATGAGTCTATCCTAGTAAGTTTTTTTTTTTTTTTTGGTAGCCCTCCTTTGCATGGATTCAAGTTTGTTAATATCCTTCTGTAGATATGGCCTCCAGAACTGTACTTAATACTCAAGATGAAGCCTAACTAATGATCTATAAAGTGGTATAAGAACCTTACTATGTCTGATGCAAATACCTCTACCAATACATCCAAGCATTCTGCTAGCCTTATTCGCTGCATTACTACATTGTTTACTTAGTTTTAAATCATCTGAAATAATAATTCCAAAGTCCTGTTCCTCATCTGTAATAGTCAGTAAAGTGTCATTGAGTCTGTAATTAACATTTGGATTTATCTTACCTAAATGCATTATTTTACACTTTGCTGTGTTAAACTTTAGATCCCAGTCATTTGTCCAATCCTCCAATTGTTGTATATCACTTCTCATTTTGTCTACCCCCCTGGAATATCCACTCTGTTACAATTTTTTGTATCATCTGCAAACAGACATACATTCCCCTGTAGCCCTTTTTTCTGATATCAAAGATAAATATGTTAAACAAAACAGGCACCATAACTGGCCCCTGATGAACACCACTAGTAACAGCCCCCTCTGCTGAATGAACTCCATTTACTAGGACACATTCGGCTAGATTTAGAGTTCTGCGGCCAAAGGGGTGCGTTAGCTACGCATGCTTTTTTTCCCCCGCACCTTTTAAATACCGCTGGTATTTAGAGTTCACAGAATGGCTGCGTTAGGCTCCAAAAAAGGGAGCGTAGAGCATATTTACCGCCACTGCAACTCTGAATACCAGCGTTGCTTACGGACGCGGCCAGCTTCAAAAACGTGCTCATGCACGATTTCCCCATAGAAAACAATGGGGCAGTTTGAGCTGAAAAAAAACCTAACACCTGCAAAAAAGCAGCGTTCAGCTCCTAACGCAGCCCCATTGTTTCCTATGGGGAAACACTTCCTAAGTCTGCACCTAACACCCTAACATGTACCCCGAGTCTAAACACCCCTAACCTTACACTTATTAACCCCTAATCTGCGGCCCCCGCTATCGCTGACCCCTGCATATTATTATTAACCCCTAATCTGCAGCTCCATACACCGCTGCAACCTACGTTATCCCTATGTACCCCTAATCTGCTGCCCCCAACACCGCCGACCCCTATATTATATTTATTAACCCCTTATCTGCTGCCCCCAATGTCGCCTCCACCTACCTACAATAATTAACCCCTAATCTGCCGACCGGATCTCACCGCTACTCTAATAAATGTATTAACCCCTAAAGCTAAGTCTAACCCTAACACTAACACCCCCCTAAGTTAAATATAATTTTTATCTAACTAAATAAATTAACTCTTATTCAATAAATTATTCCTATTTAAAGCTAAATACTTACCTGTAAAATAAACCCTAATATAGCTACAATATAAATTATAATTAGATTGTAGCTATTTTAGGATTAATATTTATTTTACAGGCAACTTTGTAATTATTTTAACCAGGTACAATAGCTATTAAATAGATAATAACTATTTAATAGCTACCTAGTAAAAATAATTACAAAATTACCTGTAAAATAAATCCTAACCTAAGTTACAATTAAACCTAACACTACACTATCAATAAATTAATTAAATAAACTACCTACAATTATCTACAATTAAATAAAGTAACTAAGTTACAAAAAATAAAAAAATATTTACAAACATTAGAAAAATATTACAACAATTTTAAACTAATTACACCTACTCTAAGCCCCCTAATAAAATAACAAAGACCCCCAAAATAAAAAAATGCCCTACCCTATTCTAAAATTAAAATAGAAAAGCTCTTTTACCTTACCAGCACTGAAAAGGGCCCTTTGCGGGGCATGCCCCAAAGAATTCAGCTCTTTTGCCTGGAAAAAAAAACATACAATACCCCCCCCCCAACATTACAACCCACCACCCACATACCCCTAATCTAACCCAAACCCCCCTTAAATAAACCTAACACTAAGCCCCTGAAGATCTCCCTACCTTGTCTTCACCACACCGGGTCCCGATCGGTCCAGAAGAGCCTCCGATGTCTTGATCCAAGCCCAAGCGGGGGGCTGAAGATGTCCATGATCCGGCTGAAGTCTTCATCCAAGCGGGAGCTGAAGAGGTCCATGATCCGACTGAAGTCTTCTATCAAGCGGCATCTTCAATCTTCTTTCTTCCGGATCCATGTAGTTCATCACGCCAACGCGGAACATCCATCTTCACCGACGACTTCCCGATGAATGACGGTTCCTTTAAGGGACGTCATCCAAGATCAGCCAATCAGATTGAGATCACATTCTATTGGCTGATCGGAACAGCCAATAGAATGCGATCTCAATCTGATTGGCTGATTGGATCAGCCAATCGGATTGAACTTGAATCTGATTGGCTGATTCCATCAGCCAATCAGAATTTTCCTACCTTAATTCCGATTGGCTGATAGAATCCTATCAGCCAATCGGAATTCAAGGGACGCCATCTTGGATGATGTCCCTTAAAGGAACCTTCATTCATCGTCTAGTCGTCGGAAGAAGAGGATGGATCCGCGATGGAGGTCTTGAAGATCAGCTGGTCGTCATCGGATGGAAGAACATAGAAGATGCGGCTTGGATGAATATGTTTGCCGGTCCGGATGTCCTCTTCTGCCCGCTTGGATCAAGACTTCAGCCGGAGGATGGATGTCTTCAGCCCCCCGCTTGGGCTTGCATCAATACATGGGAGGCTCTTCTGGACAGATCGGGACCCGGTGTGGTCAAGACAAGGTAGGGAGATCTTCAGGGGCTTAGTGTTAGGTTTATTTAAGGGGGGTTTCGGTTAGATTAGGGGTATGTGGGTGGTGGGTTGTAATGTTGGGGGGGTATTGTATGTTTTTTTCCAGGCAAAAGAGCAGAATTCTTTGGGGCATGCCCCGCAAATGGCCCTTTTAAGGGCTGGTAAGGTAAAAGAGCTTTTCTATTTTAATTTTAGAATAGGGTAGGGCATTTTTTTATTTTGGGGGTCTTTGTTATTTTATTAGGGGGCTTAGAGTAGGTGTAATTAGTTTAAAATTGTTGTAATATTTTTCTAATGTTTGTAAATATTTTTTTATTTTTTGTACTTTAGTTAGTTTATTTAATTGTATTTAATTGTAGGTATTAATTAATTTATTGCTAGTGTAGTGTCAGGTTTAATTGTAACTTAGGTTAGGATTTATTTTACAGGTAATTCTGTAATTATTTTAACTAGGTAGCTATTAAATAGTTATTAACTCAGATTAATTTTCTAAAAGTGCCCCAAATGCCCTAAAAATAGAGTTGTTTTATTTAAAAAAACATGTAGCAATTTTTTTTAAATAAAAAAACAACTGCACTAGGAAGTTTTTGGGGTCTAAAGTTGGTGGGAGTGGGGAGTGGGGTGAAAAATGCCTTTATATTGCGGTCTATGGGAACTGTGTATATTTAATATATGTATATGCTTATATACATATATATTTATGTGTTAATATGTATATATATATATATATATATATATATATATATATATTTTTTTTTACAAATGCTGCAATCCGGCCCTGTGCTTACCCCATTTGCTGCACTTAGGTTCTTATGCTGTCTCTGATGGCATTAGAATGAGGCATCAGAATGAAGCATGTGAGCAAATGCTTCCCAGTAATGTGAATGCGAGCTTGCATTTGCATGGTTGTTAACTTGCAATACCAGTGCACATTAGCATGCACTAGTATTACACAGTGGAGCACAAATATCACTTTATGAAAGCAATATTTATTGCTCCACATCTGGCCCTAAATGCAAGCATGTCAGCGGTGCTGTCTGATCACCCCACACTGTTTGGAACACGTGGTGCATACATTTCTGTGTGGCTTGCTCTGGTGTTATTTAGCTCACCTCAGCAGAAATAGGACTATTGAACCTTAAGTGGGTGAGACTGTGTGACAGAGGAGGAGTGTGGAGTTGCTGTCAAACACAGAGGTCTCAGCCTGCCCTGGAAAGGAAGGAGAAGGGAGGAAGGAAGGTGTGAGGAACTGAAGCTGGCTATGCACCATGTGAGTTAAAAACAAAGTATGGGCACCCTGGATTTTGACATTAAACAGTCATTCCTGTGTGTCTAGTTTCCTTATTTAAAAAAAAGTTCAGAGTTTCACCAAAGAGAGAATGTACTGATCAAGAAGGGAGAGTAATATCCTTCCAGCTTCCTGTTTTCTCAATGATTGGAATTTCTTTTAGTTCTTCCAGAGATAGCTGGGATGAGGTTTGCAAGGGAAATACACGTGTGCACTAGGGATGGGCGAATGTGTTTATAATCAAATTTGAATGTTAGAAAGAATGTAATTGAAGAAATTCGATTTTCATAATCGAATATTAATAAGAACGAATGGTCTTAAAATTCTATAATCGAATGTTATTTACAGTTTTCAAATGTCACTTTTGAATTCAAATGTTTATAATTAGATCGAAAGTCCACATTTTTCAAATGTAACATTTAATTTAATAAATACTATTCAGCAGTTCAATAGTTCATGTGGTAGGGAATTTAGTAAATTGATACATAATACATACAAATATATCAATTCGAATGTTTCTATTTTGAATATTACATAATTCGAAAATTATATTTAAAGAAAGCATTAGAAATACTATTACAAATATATAAATTGGATTTTTCCGAATTTGAATATTGCATAATTCGATTATATTTAAAGGAAGCATTAGAAATACTATTACAAATATATAAATTCAAATTTTTCTTATTTGAATATTGGATAATTCGAATATTACATTTAAAGAGAGCATTAGAAATACTATTACAAATATATAAATTCAAAGTTTTCCAATTTGAAAATTGTATAATTTGAATAGAATTAGAAAATTTGAATCGAATATTACATTTAAAGAAAGCATTAGAAATACTATTATATTAAACGAATGTTAGAATGTTGTACAAACATTTGAAATTCAAAATGAACGAATGTGTTAAAATTTGTTTCATTTTTTGAATGTTGCGAAACATTTGCCCTTCCCTAGTGTACACACAGGAAAATAGTCCTTGCAATTAAAGGTGTTTGTGAAATTGCTTTATACACCAATAGTATGTGCAGTCTGTTTATCTATGTTGGTATCTGTATGTCTTTAAATTTATGGTCAGCAGACCTGATTCTCTGTAGAATGCTGACCTGTACAAGATAATGTATTTGCTGCAAATTCAACCTTATCATTTCCGTTCCAATGTGCAAGGTGATCTGTTTTGCTTCCAATGTTACTGTGCCCTCATGCCCCCTGCTTCCTCTGCCAGTGTTACTTGCTTCACATTTACTTGGTATATATGTTAATGGTAAAAGAAAATGACACATTGTGACTATACTTTTATAGGCAGTCCCCGGGTTACGGACATCCGACTTAAGTACAACTCGTACTTACGAATGGAGAAAATCTGGCTGTCTTGTTTCCAGCAGGTCGCAGTGAGCTTTTCTTTCTCCACCGCTTCATTCGGGAAGCCAGCCTCATGCTCCCTCGCGACACTGCAAGGCAGTGAGTGGCTTCCTGGCTCCCTCGGAACTCTGGATGCCCGCTGTACAGTACTGTACACAGGAAGTTACTGTCATATTCTCATTAGTGTCAGAGTTTTACCCTGCTTTGTTTGTTATTTTTTGCTGGCTGCCATTTTACTTACCTCTCTCACTCACCAAGCACTCGCAGTCATCCCCTGCTACAGGAAAACCATAGCTGGAGGCAAATCCTTCTCCCACATGGCAGCACAGACATGAAACACCCTCCCACTGCACCTCAGACAATCCACTGCCCTCACAAAGTTCAGAAAAGACCTACAAACGTGGCTGTTCGACTGAACGTCATCCCTAGCTCCCCGCCACCCTCGACATCCCTTAGGGCCTTGAGAACCTCATGGGTGATTAGTGCTTTGCTGTTTTCCTAGTTCCTGATCCCGGCTCGTCTGACTACTCACTTTGGCTCTTGACCTGGCTCGTCTGACTACCAGCTCTGGCTTTGACTCCTGGCTTGTCATTTGGCTTGTGGACTTTTTATTATTTCTTGTTATTGATAAAGGTGTGATTATTTTTTGCACTTCACGTCTCAGTCTGATTCCTGGTACCCTGAAATTATGCAAGGGCTATGAATCCTGATGGTGCTTATAATCCACCTTTACCCACCATCATTTCCAGGATGGATGAACAGGACCACTGCTTGGATCAATTTGCATTAGCCCCGCAAACTCTTCAGACTCGCACTGCACATTTGGATCAAAGTGTCCCACAAGTTACGGCTGCTCCTGTTTCCGCTGTTGCACCTAGTTCTACCAGGACCATGTCTGGTTCTTCACCTCTGCCTCAACGATATTGAGGTGATCCTAATCAGTGCAGAGGGTTTTTGAACCAGGTGGGCATTTATTTTGAGAAGTTACCTCAGGCATTTCCCTCTGACAGAGCTAAGGTGGGATTTCTCATCTCTTTACTCTCTGACTTGGGCTAATCCCTTGTGGGAGACTTATAAACCTGTGATTTCTAATTACCCTGAATTTGTGGCCTCCTTTCGAAGGATATTTGATGTTCTGGCATGCTCCTCCTCTGCTGCCAAATGACTCATGTCCATTCAGCAAGGTACGAGATCTGCTGCTCAGTATGCCATTGAGTTCCGTACGCTTGCCGCAGAGGTAGGTTGGATCAATGAAGCCCTTGTTGCCGCCTTCTTTCATGGGCTCTCTGATGCGATTAAAGACGATGTTGCTGCCTGACATTTACCAGATGATCTCAAGGCTTTGGTGTCTATTTTCAATCCTAATTGACATTAGACTCAGAGAGAGGCCCTCTTTCAAGGAACGCTTGCAGAAGCCTCCTGTTCCATTGTCTTCTACGTTTTCATTCCCACCCATGCCTCCTGGTCCCGAGTCACCAGGTACTGCTGAGCCGATGCAGTTGGGACTTGCAGAGACATGTCCCTCTCCCTCAGTAAAGCAAAGGCAGTTATTCTATGTGCCAAGAACTGATTGGTTGCAAGAAAAATGCAACTCCTTTGATTATAATGAAGAGTGTCTTTGAAAATGCAGAAAATGCAACAAGAGACAAGAGACAGGTACAAACTTTTATGAATTCCACACATTTTCTGTAATACTGAAATTGCTTGTTTTCTCTAGATATCAATTTGGTGAACAGGTTTTATTGCATATAGGCCCATGTATATTTAATGCTATCATTATCAAACTTCCTCCACCTGGATGTGCTATTGAGATAGTTGATTAAAACTTTCCTATGAGAACCATCTATGTACTGTTAGATGGCAAACTCCACTGACAACATCATTTTTAGATGATTTTAAAATTCAAATTTTAAAAAAGACAATGGTTTAGCTGGTAATAGGATGACTATTACCTAAAACTGAACAGTCTTGATGTTTACAAGCAAAGATGCTCTGAAGGCGCTTCAATGAGAATACTGTCTACATAATAACACAGTTTTTGTAGTTTTGCCACTAGAGCTTTTACAAATGTCCTTAGTGTAATAGAAAGCAAGCCGTTTAGGGAATTAAATTGCAAGCAGTCATTTCCCATACTGAAGAAAGCAACAGCAGCTCTGAGATCTACCATTGCCATAACTGTCTAAATAAGCTGGAATTCCAATTTGATCTTTTGTGAGTTTATACGCTTGTTCATTGTCTGATGATATGTTGCCATTAGCATACGGCTAGATTTAGAGTTTTGTCGGAAATGACCCGCGTAGCTAACGCTGGCTTTTTTTCCCCTGCACCTTTTAAATACCACTGGTATTTAGAGTTCACAGAAGGGCTGCGTTAGGCTCCAAAAAGGGAGCGTAGAGCAAAATTTACCGCCACTGCAACTCTCAATACCAGTGGTGCTTACAGACGTGGCCAGCTTCAACAATGGGGCAGTTTAAGCTGAAAAAACCTAACACCTGCAAAAAAGCAGCGTTCAGCTCCTAATGCAGCCCCATTGTTTCCTATGGGGAAACACTTCCTAAGTCTGCACCTAACACCCTAACATGTACCTCGAGTCTAAACACCCCTAACCTTACACTTATTAACCCCTAATCTGCCACCCCCGCTATCACTGACACCTGCATATTTTTTTAACCCCTAATCTGCCGCTCCGTACATCGCCGCAACCTACATTATCCCTATGTACCCCTAATCTGCTGCCCCTAACACCTCCGACCCCTATATTATATTTATTAACCCCTAATCTGCCGCCCCCAACGTCGCCTCCACCTACCTACAATTATTAACCCCTAATCTGCCGACCGGACCTCACCGCTACTCTAATAAATTTATTAACCCCTAAAGCTAAGTCTAACCCTAACCCTAACACCCCCCTAAATTAAATATAATTTTAATCTAACAAAATAAATTAACTCTTATTAAATAAATTATTCCTATTTAAAGCTAAATACTTACCTGTAAAATAAATCCTAATATACAGGGAGTGCAGAATTATTAGGCAAATGAGTATTTTGACCACATCATCCTCTTTATGCATGTTGTCTTACTCCAAGCTGTATAGGCTCGAAAGCCTACTACCAATTAAGCATATTAGGTGATGTGCATCTCTGTAATGAGAAGGGGTGTGGTCTAATGACATCAACACCCTATATCAGGTGTGCATAATTATTAGGCAACTTCCTTTCCTTTGGCAAAATGGGTCAAAAGAAGGACTTGACAGGCTCAGAAAAGTCAAAAATAGTGAGATATCTTGCAGAGGGATGCAGCACTCTTAAAATTGCAAAGCTTCTGAAGTGTGATCATCGAACAATCAAGCGTTTCATTCAAAATAGTCAACAGGGTCGCAAGAAGCGTGTGGAAAAACCAAGGCGCAAAATAACTGCCCATGAACTGAGAAAAGTCAAGCGTGCAGCTGCCAAGATGCCACTTGCCACCAGTTTGGCCATATTTCAGAGCTGGAACATCACTGGAGTGCCCAAAAGCACAAGGTGTGCAATACTCAGAGACATGGCCAAGGTAAGAAAGGCTGAAAGACGACCACCACTGAACAAGACACACAAGCTGAAACGTCAAGACTGGGCCAAGAAATATCTCAAGACTGATTTTTCTAAGGTTTTATGGACTGATGAAATGAGAGTGAGTCTTGATGGGCCAGATGGATGGGCCCGTGGCTGGATTGGTAAAGGGCAGAGAGCTCCAGTCCGACTCAGACGCCAGCAAGGTGGAGGTGGAGTACTGGTTTGGGCTGGTATCATCAAAGATGAGCTTGTGGGGCCTTTTCGGGTTGAGGATGGAGTCAAGCTCAACTCCCAGTCCTACTGCCAGTTTCTGGAAGACACCTTCTTCAAGCAGTGGTACAGGAAGAAGTCTGCATCCTTCAAGAAAAACATGATTTTCATGCAGGACAATGCTCCATCACACGCGTCCAAGTACTCCACAGCGTGGCTGGCAAGAAAGGGTATAAAAGAAGAAAATCTAATGACATGGCCTCCTTGTTCACCTGATCTGAACCCCATTGAGAACCTGTGGTCCATCATCAAATGTGAGATTTACAAGGAGGGAAAACAGTACACCTCTCTGAACAGTGTCTGGGAGGCTGTGGTTGCTGCTGCACGCAATGTTGATGGTGAACAGATCAAAACACTGACAGAATCCATGGATGGCAGGCTTTTGAGTGTCCTTGCAAAGAAAGGTGGCTATATTGGTCACTGATTTGTTTTTGTTTTGTTTTTGAATGTCAGAAATGTATGTTTGTGAATGTTGAGATGTTATATTGGTTTCACTGGTAAAAATAAATAATTGAAATGGGTATATATTTGTTTTTTGTTAAGTTGCCTAATAATTATGCACAGTAATAGTCACCTGCACACACAGATATCCCCCTAAAATAGCTATAACTAAAAACAAACTAAAAACTACTTCCAAAACTAGTCAGCTTTAATATTAATGAGTTTTTTGGGTTCATTGAGAACATGGTTGTTGTTCAATAATAAAATAAATCCTCAAAAATACAACTTGCCTAATAATTCTGAACTCCCTGTAGCTACAATATAAATTATAATTATATTGTAGCTATTTTAGGATTAATATTTATTTTACAGGCAACTTTGTATTTATTTTAACCAGGTACAATAGCTATTAAATAGTTAATAACTATTTAATAGTTACCTAGTTAAAATAATTACAAAATTACCTGTAAAATAAATCCTAACCTAAGTTACAATTAAACACTACACTATCAATAAATTAATTAAATAAAATACCTACAATTATCTACAATTAAACCTAACACTACACTATCAATAAATTAATTAAATACAATACCTACAAATAAATACAATTAAATAAACTAACTAAAGTACAAAAAATAAAAAAGAACTAAGTAACAAAAAATAAAAAAATATTTACAAACATTAGAAAAATATTACAACAATTTTAAGCTAATTACACCTACTCTAAGCCCCCTGTAAGATGGCGTCCCTCGAATTCCGATTGGCTGATAGGATTCTATCAGCCAATCGGAATTAAGGTAGAAAAAATCTGATTGGCTGATTGAATCAGGCAATCAAATAGAGCTCGCATTCTATTGGCTGATCGGAACAGCCAATAGAATGCGAGCTCAATCTGATTGGCTGATTGGATCAGCCAATCGGATTGAACTTGAATCTGATTGGCTGATTCCATCAGCCAATCAGAATTTTCCTACCTTAATTCCGATTGGCTGATAGAATCCTATCAGCCAATCGGAATTCGAGGGACGCCATCTTGGATGACGTCCCTTAAAGGAACCTTCATTCTGTGTTAGGACGTCGGAAGAAGAGGATGGATCCGCGCCGGAGGTCTTGAAGATGGAGCCGCTCGTCGTTGGATGGAAGAAGATAGAAGATGCCGCTTGGATGAAGATGTCTACCGGTCCGGATCTCCTCTTCTGCCCGGATAGGATGAAGACTTCTGCCCGGTGATGGACTTCTTCAGCCGCCACTTGGATCAAGACTTCAGCCAGAGGATGGACGTCTTCAGCCCCCGCTTGGGCTTGGATCAAGACTTCAGCCGGAGGATGGACATTTTCAGCCCCCGCTTGGGCTTGGATCAAGACATCGGAGCCTGGACCGATCGGTGATACCCGGCGTGGTGAAGATAAGGTAGGAAGATCTTCAGGGGCTTAGTGTTAGGTTTATTTAAGGGGGGTTTGGGTTAGATTAGGGGTATGTGGGTGGTGGGTTGTAATGTTGGGGGGGGGTATTGTATGTTTTTTTTTTTCCAGGCAAAAGAGCTGAATTCTTTGGGGCATGCCCCGCAAAAGGCCCTTTTAAGGGCTGGTAAGGTAAAAGAGCTTTTCTATTTTTATTTTAGAATAGGGTAGGGCATTTTTTTATTTTGGGGGGCTTTGTTATTTTATTAGGGGGCTTAGAGTAGGTGTAATTAGCTTAAAATTGTTGTAATATTTTACTAATGTTTGTAAATATTTTTTTATTTTTTGTAACTTAGTTCTTTTTTATTTTTTGTACTTTAGTTAGTTTATTTAATTGTATTTATTTGTAGGTATTGTATTTAATTAATTTATTGATAGTGTAGTGTTAGGTTTAATTGTAGATAATTGTAGGTATTTTATTTAATTAATTTATTGATAGTGTAGTGTTAGGTTTAATTGTAACTTAGGTTATGATTTATTTTACAGGTAATTTTGTAATTATTTTAACTAGGTAACTATTAAATTGTTATTAACTATTTAATAGCTATTGTACCTGGTTAAAATAAATACAAAGTTGCCTGTAAAATAAATATTAATCCTAAAATAGCTACAATATAATTATAATTTATATTTTAGCTATATTAGGATTTATTTTACAGGTAAGTATTTAACTTTAAATAGGAATAATTTATTTAATAAGAGTTAATTTATTTTGTTAGATTTAAATTATATTTAACTTAGGAGGGGTGTTTGGGTTAGGGTTAGACTTAGCTTTAGGGGTTAATACATTTATTAGAGTAGCGGTGGGGTCCGGTCGGCACATTAGGGGTTAATAATTGTAGGTAGGTGGAGGCGACGTTGGGGGCGGCAGATTAGGGGTTAATAAATATAATATAAGGGTCGGCGGTGTTAGGGGCAGCAGATTAGGGGTCCATAGGGATAACGTAAGTGGCGGCAGTGTGCGGTCGGCAGATTAGGGGTTAAAAAATTTTAATAGAGTGGCGGCGATGTGGGGGGACCTCGGTTTAGGCGTACATAGGTAGTTTATGGGTGTTAGTGTACTTTAGAGCACAGTAGTTAAGAGCTTTATGAACCGGCGTTAGCCCAGAAAGCTCTTAACTCCTGGCTTTTTTCTGTGGCTGGAGTTTTGTCGTTAGATTTCTAACTCTCACTTCAGCCAAGACTCTAAATACCAGCGTTAGAAAGATCCCATTGAAAAGATAGGATACGCAAATGGCGTAGGGGGATCTGCGGTATGGAAAAGTCACGGCTGCAAAGTGAGCGTTAGACCCTTTCCTGACTGACTCTAAATACCAGCGGTAGCCCAAAACCAGCGTTAGGAGCCTCTAACGCTGGTTTTGACGGCTAACGCCAAACTCTAAATCTAGGCGTTAATTTATAGGGGAACAGAAACAAGCAGAAGAACAACTATTTTTTCAGATTTCAAGGTGTAAGAGACTGCACAACATCTTGCTCTTGTAGAGGACTCATTAACTTTAACATTAACTATAGGGATAAAAGTTATGCCAGAGTCCCCATGTCTCTAGTGTGAGAGTGGTTAAACTTCATGCCTGTGCAAAATAAACACTTTTGCTAGACTGGGGCTCCTGCATAACCAATCTTACTTCAAATAGGCAGAAACCAAACTGAATCAAGATGGGAAGGGGCACTATTGTGTACACCCAAATACTTTTTAAGACATTTCTATCTATTAGAGTGATAAGGAAATGTATCCACCAGTACACTTGCTATAGGACAAAGGTATAAACTGTGTACAATTAAAAAAATAATAAATTACAATTTTTTTTATTATCAGGCAGGCAGGGCAGTGGGGTTTGAGGGCAATAGAATAATGTATTTCAATGCCTATGCTCTCAATAGGTTTTATTTATTAAAGGGACGCTGAACCTAAATTTTTTCTTTCGTGATTCAGATATAGCATGCAAATTTAAGTAACTTTCTAATTTACTCCTATTATCAAATTTTCTTCATTCTCTTGGTATGTTTATT
This sequence comes from Bombina bombina, assembly GCF_027579735.1. Lineage (NCBI taxonomy): Eukaryota > Metazoa > Chordata > Amphibia > Anura > Bombinatoridae > Bombina > Bombina bombina. Next base: position 295,721,958 of record NC_069502.1, on the reverse strand, counting down.
TTTATTTTTTTTAAATAATTTTTTTATTGAAGTTAAAGCATATATCATCTAAACAAGGACTCGCCCTAAGGCAAAAGTTACAACAAAAAGAATAATACAATGTCTATACAAAGGCATTATTAAGGAAAGCAATATGCACATACAGCAAGAAAAAAATACATTTCAAGTCTGGTTATGAAGATAGACAATATCTTTGGCGAGATGAAACATAACTTCTTTTTATATTATCAGCGTATGAACTCCACATTCTAATAAAATACTACCTATTACCAAAATATCAGCCTGTGGAGGGTTCAAAAAAGTATCAGCCACTCTTGGGCTGAGATATATAGGGGGAAGGGGATATTCAGCGGGTAAGCACCGCTATATGTATAGGAGAAGGGGGTGGGTGGGAGGGCGGAGCCAACTATAAATGTAAGTAGCATAGGGCATCTGGAGTGAACTTAGGAGTACCCAAATGTAGAGACCATAGGCCTGGCAGCTGGATTACTAAAAAGATAAATCAGATATGCCTTAGGGAATTAGTCTACTTAAAAGTATGTAGTGGGGCAAAGTGACATCTTAACGCTAGGTGAAGTAGCTAAATAGTGGCTAAAGGCTACTCTGCTGATTAACATAAAATATATAGTATATTTTGCCCGAAAATAAAATAAATAAAACTATGAGACTATTAGGAAATGGTATACATGTTAGGGCACGAAGAGAAAAGTACAAGAGACATCTCTTTGTAACAACTTATATAACACAGGTCAAGGGGAGTATATGGGAATTAAACTTTCTGTCTCGGATATCAGCATTAGTGATGAGACCTTGAGTGGGAGAAATTTTACTAATATCTAGGAAAGCCTAACTATGAAGGCTATACTGCAGAGGGAATGTGGTATATAGTAGATATAATTGTTAACTGTACTACAGCGCTTATTCACATATAGGTATAAGAGCATAATGACGAGCTAGCGCCTAAGTTAAAACAAATCAATATGCTTCTCAGAGTATAGGGAAGTGAGAGCTCTCACGGAGCCGCCAGAGCTATAATAGTATACACCTACATAACATATCTTAACATTCTTAATATTCACCTCTAATCCGTAAACTGTTTATATAATATGGGGGTACAGACAATAGGACTTCATATTGTTAGTGAAATATAACAAACTCCTTCATAGAGATGCTAGGCCATCAACCTACAAATACGAATAATTTTCCCCTTTACACTTAGGGTAAATAGACTATTAATTATATTACTCAAGCTAGGGAATGTTGTTGTGATGAGGTCAATATATCTTTTAATGGAGTTATATTTGGAGGATAGCCCTCTATGGAGAATAAGGTTCACAGTGATTGCATAGGACTCCAGAGATAACCATATGGGATTAAAATGTAAATAGCTCAATAATACGTTAATGTGTTATTTCAGGATGCAAACTATGATGAACGAATTAACCCATGTACCTTTGAGGAGATTAAGGCCGTGATGACATTAGTGACTGGTACAGATATAACATGCATATCAAAGTCCTTGTTCTCTATGTAATGTGGTTGTTATGTGCACACTGCTAGGCAAGTTTAAAAATGAGTGGGTGTATCTTAACATATCAATAAAGGCTACCGCCCTGAACAAAGACACACACGTAGATAATGTATATGATTGCAGTGCGATGTAAAGTTCCACTATGAAAACATATGTTTAAAATTACCACATAAATAGTTTCAGCTAGTGCAGTAGAATTAGACTATAGCATAGGACAATTGAACAAGGTAGCTTACTGGTAGGGAATTAAAACGTTTGCGAACTTTTAAGCTAGAAAGGTGCCATTAAGAAAAACCTTGCTGTTATGAAGGCAAATTAAATACATAATGTATATGTAAGTGTAAAGGAGCATCAATGTCAACATCGAACAAAATGTGATGAACTGGGGTCACACACATATAAACAGAGAGCAATCTACATCATGGAGGGCTGCCCTGTAAGAGTTAACACCAGTATCACACATTAGATAAACTAGGAATTGGGAATTACCCAGACAGGAGTTAGGATGCATAAACAGAACACACAGAAATAACTCATAACCAACCCCATAGGAAGCCCTTCCGGCGTCCTGTCATGCATGTTATATAGTACAGCAGATATGTAACTTTTCAACAAAATATTGTGTCATTTGAAATTTCGTATGTCCAAATACATCAGATCTGAGAGGAATTGAGCTGTCCTCAATAGTGTAGCAAGGGAAATTCAAACTAACCCACGCCACATTTGACAGGCTTGCTCCGATATGCGGGTATGAATCCCCTGCTAAAGACATATATTGTATGGTCTGCAGGGTAAGGGAAGCCATCAGCTCTGGTGTGGGATTTTATTAGTTGTGGACTGTCACAATACTTGATGAAGTCTTCCACTCTCTCCCAGCGCCAATCCACACTTGTACTCATGGTGGTGGGTTTAACGGTTATGTGATAGATATCATAGTCTCGATCACATAGGTCTGAAAAAACACTCGTCTGTCGCTCAAACCTTTTCCCCACCAAGGAGTCAGCCGCAGCTTGGCCACGCGGTGCAACACTCATGGCTGCTCTAGTTGCGTGACAATTGAAATCATCTTCTTTCACACTGCAGTCAGCTACGATCCCCACTACAGAAGCGGGAACAAAAGGCATGAAGTCTGCCAACGCGCTCCTCCCGGTATGGGCAAGCTCATCCAGCCTCGAGTGCGTGTACTTGCACTGCTCCTCAGCCGTGGTAGAAGCCTTGGTATTAAATACCTCCTCCGCCCGTATATCCCTCACCACACTCCGGAGTTCTTCAAAACCCCTGGACATCTGCAGATCCAGCTCTAGTATCAGGTTATAAATTGAAGTATTTGCGTTCTCCATGTTTAAAGGTGTAGATCGACTCAGTGATGGATGAACTGCCACTGTTATTTAGAGATCTTATTTGAAAGGCCTGCTATTGCGATAGTGATCAGTTGCGCCTCGAGGCCCCCAAGGCTCAGGTCCTGGTTCTGTCTGATAGATTCAGCAAGCCCCAAACCTAATCAGAGTTATCAAACTAACCTCTAGCTAAAGAACAAAAGTTTAACCAGCAGAAAGATATACGTGGTCACCAAAATTAGTACTTTTTTTGTTCATATTTGTCTATGAAGTATTAGAGCAAAGCAAAAACACGTCTGCTCTTGTAGCTGTCTGGCTCCGCCCCCCTTGGTATGTTTATTTGAAAAGCAAGAATGTAAATTTAAATGCCGGCCCATTTTTGGTGAATAACCTGGGTTGTCATTGCTAATTGGACAGCATCAATAAAAAAAGTGCTGTCCATTGTCTGAACCAAAAAATTGCTGGCTCTTAAGCTTAGATGCCTTCTTTTTCAAATAAAGATAGCAAGAGAACAAAGAAAAATTGATAATAGGAGTAAATTAGAAAGTTGCTTAAAATTGCATGCTCTATCTGAATCATGAAAGAAAAAAAAAAATTGGGTTTAGTGTCCCTTTTAATTTTTATATAAAATGAGTGATCCCTGGTTGTCTAGTGGGGGTTGCTTGTCCCCTCTACCTGTCTGTAGCCTCCGGTTATGAGAAACATATAAGAAAATTATAAACTAAAATTGTTGTGGGTGGAGTGGTTTAGCGGGCAGCAGATTTCTCTGTGACTAGGGCAACACAAAAACTAAATACTCCACTATTTTTAGGTAAGCAATGAAATGTTTTATGACAATTTACAGCTTCTGCTTTAGCAGTATCAGTCATAAGTTTGCATGCAGTCAGCCTCATGTGCTCTTATATCAAATGAATTACATTGGCTTACCAATCATGGCTTACTGAAATGTGCCTCTAACCTGTGCTGGTCCAATTTATTTCCTGGACACTTCATTCCTGATGTAAAGCATATAATTACCTTTAAAAGCATCTACGTCCTTTATGACTTTGTGTAGATCTTATACTATTTTGAACAAAATACTAACTAAACATGCTATCAAAACTATATATATAACCTGCATTAGAATGTTTTCTTTATAATTGACCGTCATCTCACTCTGAGCATTTCTACAACTAGTTTTGGAGTACAAAAGCTAATTGATACATATTCACTTGAGATTCGCTGCACATTGACAAGTTGCTGGACAATATCAAATCCCACTTCATAACTTTCCTCCACACACCAGATTTTTAAAAACATAATGAAGGAAAGGGGGCATGCGTTTGTTTAGTCTGAAGATTTGGGTTACTACTCACTTACAGAAAGAAAAAATATATATATATTATTTTTGTCAAGAAAATGACTCAAGATGTAATTATTTGTATTACCTGGATATTTTAGTTACTAGGTAATGTGTATGTGTGTATGTGTGTCTTTTTAGTTCGCTTAAAATATAATCTAGTGACTGGCTTTATTTACATGCTCTGCTGGCAAATTTTAGTTGGTTTATTTACTTCTTGGATGTATCAACTGGTTAATGAAATGGTTATCATATAAACTCCCTTTTAACCCAATAAGTTTTGAATCTAATACAACTCGACAAGGTATGATGTTTCTAAATAGCTTTGTGTGATTATTTTGTAAATGTGCAATGTGTGCCACGTTTGCATTTTTATGGAGTGAGCTTTAATTGAACTTGCTTTAGTTATGCTGTGAGTATCTATACCACAAATAGTGGGATTACAGCCAGCACTCACCACAAGCTACTCCCCCCCTCCCCCTTTTTTTGTCTCCAGCAACTACTTGTAAGCTCTCTAGGGTGCAGGGTCCATTGGTATCAGTCTGTGCTCCCTGTCTTGTCTTTATTTATATTACTCATGTGTATTGCTGTAGACACAGTGGGGGATATCTATCAAGCCGCCAACTTTGTTGAATTCGACGGCACCAATACGCTCCCCTAACATCACCTAACAGGGGACCTGAAAACGATCATATTTATAAAAAAAGCCGGCAAAAAGCCGCACACCAAGTACGGGGCGATGAGCATCGGACTGTTATTAACTAACAGTCATTGATCTTGCGTCTATTCGGCTTTTTACCAGCTTTATTTATACCCTGTTACTAAACGCCGCCACTATACTAAAATGTTTAACCCCTATCCCGACGCTCCCGGACCCCGATGCCACTAAATAAAGTTATTAACCCCTATCCCGCCGCTCCCGGACCCTGCCGACACTAAATAAACGTATTAACCCCTAAACTTCTGGCCTCCCACATCACTACGACAAACTAAACCTATTAACCCCTAAACCGCCAGCCCCCCACATCACCATAAACTAAATTTAGCTATTAACCCCTAAACCTAACAAGCCGCTAACTTTAAATTAAAATTACAACATCCCTATCTTAAAATAAATGTAAACTTACCTGTAGAATTAAAATAAACTATTTTTAAAATATTAATTAACCTACCCTAACTATCATACTACACTTAAATTAAACTACCAATTAAATTAACTAAATTACATATTTAAAAAAACCTAACCCTACTCAAATTATTTAAATATACTATTTAACCTTTTTCAAAATTACTAAATTACAATTACTAAATTACAAAAAAATAAACACTAAATTACGAAGAAAACCCCCCACATATAACCTAAGCTCCCCATTGCCCTGAAAAGGGCATTTGTATGGGCATTGCCATTAAAAGGGCATTTAGCTCTTTTACCTGCCTAGACCCTACTCTAAAAATAAAACCCACCCAAAAAACCCTTAAATAAACCTAACACTAACCCCCGACGATCCACTTACAGCTATTGAAGTCCTGCTTGAAGGATCCATCCAGCTGGCAAGAAGTCTTCATCCGGACGGCCTGTTCCATCTTCATCCAGCCGGCGAAGTCTTCATCCAGACGGCATCTTCTATCTTCATCCATCCGGTGCGGAGCGGGTCCATCCTGAAGACATCCGGCACGGAGCTCCTCTTTAATACGGTTGCGCCGTAAACTGGAACTTGAATGCAGCCAATAGGATTTGAGCAGCTCTTATCCTATTGGCTATTCCAATCAGCCAATAGGATGAGAGCTCAATCATATTGACTGACTGGAATAGAGTTTTCTTATACGAAAAGCAAAAAAAAAAAAGAAAACTTGCTCACTTTTCAGTGAGAGAAACCTTTGAGATTCTAAATGAGCATTTTAAAGCTTTTAATACTGGCTGAAATAAACATCTTTTCTTTATATTAAAATTATCATTGTACAGTTACATATAGGCATTTTTTGTTTTATGTTTCTTTATTTTTAAATATGTTTTGTCTAACTATTTTTAAATAATTTAAGTGGTCTCAGGAGTAAAGATGCACGAAGAGTGAACTTTGTAGGTTTATTATTGCTATGGAACTAATATTAATACTAGCATCTTCTGCAAGGTTACACCCTTTACCTTAAAGGGACAGTCAACACCAAAATTGTTATTATATAAAAAGATAGATAACGTCTTTACTACCTATTTCCCAGCTTTGCACAACCAACACTGCTATATTAATATACTTTATAACATTTAAACCTCTATATTTCTGTCTGTTTCTAAGCCACTACAGACAGCCTCTTATCACATGCTTTTTTTTATTAACTTTTTACAACAAGAGACTGCTAGTTCATGTGTGTCATATGGATAACATTGTGCTCATGCCCATGGGTTGTGTATGCCACTGCACTAATTGACTAAAATGCAAGTCAATATACAGAGAGTGCAGAATTATTAGGCAAGTTGTATTTTTGAGGATTAATTTTATTATTGAACAACAACCATGTTCTTAATGAACCCAAAAAACTCATTAATATCAAAGCTGAATATTTTTGGAAGTAGTTTTTAATTTGTTTTTAGTTTTAGCTATTTTAGGGGGATATCTGTGTGTGCAGGTGACTATTACTGTGCATAATTATTAGGCAACTTAACAAAAAACAAATATATACCCATTTCAATTATTTATTTTTACCAGTGAAACCAATATAAAATCTCAACATTCACAAATATACATTTCTGACATTCAAAAACAAAAACAAATCAGTGACCAATATAGCCACCTTTCTTTGCAAGGACACTCAAAAGCCTGCCATCCATGGATTCTGTCAGTGTTTTGATCTGTTCACCATCAACATTGCGTGCAGCAGCAACCACAGCCTCCCAGACACTGTTCAGAGAGGTGTACTGTTTTCCCTCCTTGTAAATCTCACATTTGATGATGGACCACAGGTTCTCAATTGGGTTCAGATCAGGTGAACAAGGAGGCCATGTCATTAGATTTTCTTCTTTTATACCCTTTCTTGCCAGCCACGCTGTGGAGTACTTGGACGCGTGTGATGGAGCATTGTCCTGCATGAAAATCATGTTTTTCTTGAAGGATGCAGACTTCTTCCTGTACCACTGCTTGAAGAAGGTGTCTTCCAGAAACTGGCAGTAGGACTGGGAGTTGAGCTTGACTCCATCCTCAACCCGAAAAGGCCCCACAAGCTCATCTTTGATGATACCAGCCCAAACCAGTACTCCACCTCCACCTTGCTGGCGTCTGAGTCGGACTGGAGCTCTCTGCCCTTTACCAATCCAGCCACGGGCCCATCCACCTGGCCCATCAAGACTCACTCTCATTTCATCAGTCCATAAAACCTTAGAAAAATCAGTCTTGAGATATTTCTTGGCCCAGTCTTGACGTTTCAGCTTGTGTGTCTTGTTCAGTGGTGGTCGTCTTTCAGCCTTTCTTACCTTGGCCATGTCTCTGAGTATTGCACACCTTGTGCTTTTGGGCACTCCAGTGATGTTGCAGCTCTGAAATATGGCCAAACTGGTGGCAAGTGGCATCTTGGCAGTTGCACGCTTGACTTTTCTCAGTTCATGGGCAGTTATTTTGCGCCTTGGTTTTTCCACACGCTTCTTGCGACCCTGTTGACTATTTTGAATGAAACGCTTGATTGTTCGATGATCACGCTTCAGAAGCTTTGCCATTTTAAGAGTGCTGCATCCCTCTGCAAGATATCTCACTATTTTTGACTTTTCTGAGCCTGTCAAGTCCTTCTTTTGACCCATTTTGCCAAAGGAAAGGAAGTTGCCTAATAATTATGCACACCTGATATAGGGTGTTGATGTCATTAGACCACACCCCTTCTCATTACAGAGATGCACATCACCTAATATGCTTAATTGGTAGTAGGCTTTCGAGCCTATACGGCTTGGAGTAAGACAACATGCATAAAGAGGATGATGTGGTCAAAATACTCATTTGCCTAATAATTCTGCACTCCCTGTAGATAGTAAATAAAAAGCCATGTGTTACGTGGGCTGTCAGAAGATACAAGGTAATCACAGAGGTTAAAAGTATTTTAATATAACCATGTTGGCTGTGCAAAGTTTGGGAATGGGTAATAAAGGGGTTATGTATATTTGGAATTTGGAATTTACTGACCCTTTAAGGAATATCCCTTTTGTGTGTGTGTGGTTTGATCTGATGAGAGCAATCTCGCCCAGGGATAGGCAAGGTTTTCGTACACGGGCACTGGTGTCATGACTAGCCCTTGCAGTGTCCGCCACAACCTTAGTATATCTTTTCTTTCTGATTAAATAATAGGAATAAAAAAAATATGTAGTGTGAATAAAGTTAGTGGCTTGTCAAGAGACTGCTCGCAATATTGGGTGATAAGTTATGGAATAAATAAAGCCTGAGTAAAATACTGGATGTGTATCTGCATCTGTATAATAACACCCAGCTCTATACAAAGACACGGTAGTAACACTGGCATATGCGTATAGCCAGAATAGGGCTGGTTGTAGGGTCAGTGGTATCTGCATCTGTATAATAACACCCAGCGCTATATAATGACACAGTAGTGACACTGGCACATGGGTATAGCCAGAGGAGGGCGGGTTATAGAATCAGTGGTATCTGCATCAGTATAATAACACCCAGCACTATGTAATTGCACAGTAGTGACACTGGCACATGGGTATAGCCAGAGGAGGTTGGTTATAGAATCAGTGGTATCTGTGTCAGTATAATAACACCCAGCACTATATAATGACACAGTAGTGACACTGGCACATGGGTATAGCTAGAGGAGGGCTGGTTATAGAATCAGTGGTATCTGCATCAGTATAATAACACCCAGCACTATGTAATGGCACAGCAGTGACACTGGCACATGGGTATAGCCAGATGAGGGTTAGTTATAGAATCAGTGGTATCTGTGTCAGTATAATAACACCCAGCACTATATAATGACACAGTAGTGACGCTGGCACATGGGTATAGCCAGAGGAGGACTGGTTATAGAATCAGTGGTATCTGCATCAGTATAATAACACCCAGCACTATGTAATGACACAGTAGTGACACTGGCACATGGGTATAGCCAGAGGAGGGTTGGTTATAGAATCAGTGGTATCTGTGTCAGTATAATAACAGCCAGCACTATATAATGACACAGTAGTGACGCTGGCACATGGGTATAGCTAGAGGAGGGTTGGTTATAGAATCAGTGGTATTTGCATCAGTTTTAATTTCAAATGACCCTTGGTGTCTTTCACTAAGGTCTGTATTTTGGAAAATGTCCACCACAGCCTTGTTTGTGCCTATCCCTGATCTCGCCACACCAGAGAATTTTATTGTATCTGCAAAAAAAATTTCTGTAAAAGTCCAGAAAGTAAATATTTTAGGCTTTTAAGTCCAATTGAGGGATATTATGTAGGTATGAAATATATGACAAATTAATGACAAATGTACTTTGGTTGCAGCCTCATTATTTTTGTAAAGATATTCTGCTGCCTGTAATGAGATATTCAATTTTTAACTTTAAATTTTTTTTCTGAGCGTTGCTTTCCTTTTAGTTGGGAATATTGTGTCAACATATACTGTAGTGCATCAAGCAGCAGCAAAGCGATAGAGTGACATATACAGTCTCTGTCGTAAATGCTCTTCCACTGTAGTGAAAAAGCAGCCATAGACTATACATAAACTAATTGTGGCTACATTCCAATAAAACTTTATTTATAGATACTAAAATTTGAATTTCATATATTTTCCACGTATGACAAATAATAAATCTTCTTTTCATTTTTTTAACTATTCTTTAGCCTCTTTGCTTCCTCAGAAGTAGCTAAATCACTGTGACACTCACTTGTTCACAGTTTAGAGTGATTGACATGCCCTGCTCTCACAGAGCTGGTTGTGTGAGAGCAGGGGGCTGCATTGCACATAACAGTTCTTGTACAAAGGTAAATTTTGCCATGTAATGTTGCTTTGCAAGTGGAGATCTCAAACTGACACAGGGAAATATTTATTAAAGTCTGGCGGACCTGATCCGACAGTGCTGATCAGGTCCGCTAGACTTCGCTGAATACGGCGAGCAATACGCTCGCCGTATTCAGCATTGCACCAGCAGCTCACAAGAGCTGCTGGTGCAACGCCGCCCCCTGCAGACTCGCGGCCAATAGGCCACCAGCAGGGGGGTGTCAATCAACCCGATCGTACTCGATCGGGTTGATTTCCAGCGATGTCTGTCCGCTTGCTCAGAGCAGGCGGACAGGTTATGGAGCAGCGGTCTTTGTGACCGCTGCTTCATAACTGCTGTTTCTGGCAAGCCTGCAGGCTCGCCAGAAACACGGGGCATCAAGCTCCATTCGGAGCTTGATACATATGCCCCACAGTCTCTACTTTGCATGGCTTGATACATTTGTCTGTTAGTGTGTGGGCCGTACAAAAACATTCGGTAGGCCCGATTTGGCTCCTGGACTGAAATTTGCCTATCCCTAATCTAGCCCATTGTCTTTACCACTGCTCAGAATAACTGGTAGCATTAAATTAAAGACTAATGGCTAGATTACAAGTGGAGCGCTAATTTATTGTGTGCCCATAAATAGGCAAATTCACCTGTTTATGGCTGCACAATAAATAATCAACCATTACAAGTGGCTGGTTAATGCTACCGCAATGCTACCTGGTTAATTTAAGAAATATCCCACAATAACACAATTGCCCCCAAAATACAGTGTAAGGTTCCTTAACACAATAAAAAAATGTAGCATCTTTATTTTTTTTAATATAACTGCATGAAGCAGTTTTAAGGGCTTTTAAGGGCTTTTTTAATATAACTGCTTAAAGCAGTTTTAAGGGTTTTAAAGTTTGTGGATGTGAGGTGTTAGAAAAAAAAGGCACTGAAAAGTACCTTTACATTGTGGTCTATAAGGACTGTGTAATTACTCAAAATATATATTTATATGCTTATACACTTATATATTTATGTGTTAATATGTGTACAAACACAAATAAAGACATAAATATATATGTATATATTCATATACAGATATATTTACACTTTGCTGCCCATCGCGGCACAACTTACCCCCTTTGCTGCGCTCGGTTCTCTGCCTGACTATCGACATGAGAACGAGGCTCCCATTGGTGGTTGGTATCTCTTTTAATCCAGCTATGTCCTAATATAAAATTCCATTTTCTAGTAGTAAAGTTTATTAGTCTTAGTAAAAATACATTTCCTTACTACACACAGTGACAGTGTGAAACCTTCTGTTAACAATTAGCATGCTAATATATCGTATATGAAATCTTGCACTATGATTTTCTCACTTCAGCCCCACGGGAATGTCTTTAGATTGCTGATTGACCTTTTTTCATGTACGTGAGGAATCTGTTTTAGGAGTTAACAACTTATGTTCTAATATTTCATGAATGAAGCAGCACTAACCACACACAAGACTTCTATTGTGCACCTACATCTCTCAAGGGATATGAAAGCAGCCCTTATGAATGGTATAGCAAAAACAGCACTGGGAAATCTGCCAAACACCGCACAGCCTTACATTGCATTCCCCAGTTTCTAACAAGTACATTGGAAAAAGCTGCAGCCTAATTAAATAATAATACATTTAAATTTAGCAGTTAACATAATTCCAAATAATTCTGTAAAAATCTTTAATTGAATACAGCAAATAATACTGCAGTTTTTACATACAGGTATTGTAATATTAAAGTGATGCTAAATCCTAGCGTTTTTTTTAACACTAGGATTTACCAGTGCAACAAATAAAGGGGACTTTCAGTCGTGAAGTATAAAATGCTTCTAGTAAAAAAAGTCATACCTGGAGGAGGAGTTGACGAGCGTGACCTGGAGCAGGGTTGCGCAGCGTTGGAGTGTGAAGCCGCAAGGAAGCTATCGCTGCAGCTGAAGCATATGTAAGGACTTGCACGCTGGTTTGAGGGCTCCACAGTAACGACAGGCTTAGGAGGAGAGCACGGTAATACTTAAAGGGACATGAAACCCACATTTTTTCTTTCATGATTTAGTGAGAGCATGCAATCTTAAACAACTTTCTAATTTACTTCTATTATCTAATTTGCTTCATTCTCTTGATATTCTTTGCTGAATAGCATATCTAGATATGCTCAATAGCTGCTGATTGGTAGAAGCATATAGATGCCTCGTGTGATTGGCTAACCCATGTGCATTTCTATTTCTTCAACAAAGATTATCTAAAGAATGAAGTAAATTAGATAATAGAAGTAACTTGGAAAGTTATTTAAAATTGTATTCTCTACCTGAATCATGAAAGACATTTTTGGGCTTTAGTGTCCCTTTAAGTTTCCCATGATTTTGGCTTCTGCTTGTAGGAGGCAGGCACAACCTTAATACCAGGGGTTAGAGATCGCATAGTGGACCTCTGAGTTAAGTAAAGGGATTGTTGTCAATTTTGCCTGACAAGCCCTGCGGGAATCTTATAATAGTGTTTAAAGCTATACCTAACAGCTCAATTTGGGACTTAGCCTGTGTGCGTATGTATCTATACGCCACCAGTTTTGTATACAAAGATGCTTAATAACGTTATGTACGTACTGCATGAATTGTAAAATACTGCACTCACTCTGCAAGTTGCACATGGTAACGGCCCTTGTCTCCAACACGCTGACTTGATGCTACACTGACATTTGTTGTTCTCCGTTCTGCTATAAATTACTTCATCTTGAAAGTTCCTTTATTTGTCTGCGCTGTTGGCCGTGCTGAGCTCCTCAGTCCGCCCACGGCAGAAAAATATTTCTTCAATGAGGTAATCTTGGCCAATAATGGGCTAGCTACCAATAATGCTAGCTGGGCCACACAGCTATTGGAGGAAACATCACCTCATTGAAAAAAAATAGCATTCTGCTAAGGGGGGGGGGGGGGGGGGCGATAAACATCCCCAATTCTTGTTGTAGCATTCACAAATCTGAAATGTGGAAAAATGTCATACAATGAGAAAGGTAAATATAAGGAAAATAGAGATTTAAATACGAAAACATACATACAGGAAAACAGTTATTCCCCCACCCACACATATACACCAGTACCAGCCTTCCCCTCTGACATATAATTCTTCCTTCATCCAGAATTTCATCTCTCCTTTCCACAACTTCTTTTCTCCCTCTCATACCATATTCCTTTGCTCCCTCAAATTGTGTCAGTTTTTTAATCTTTTCCCCTTATACACAAACACATCATTTTATCATTTAAATATTTTAAAAATAAATTATCATCCAACACTGCGCCTTGAGACCCTCACGGGCGATTAGTTTGTGCTCTATAAGTACCCAATAGATAGATAGAAAGGGAGTGTAAGAATATAAGTGCTATTGTGTGCTAACACAGCTCAAGTTCAATCAATAGGGCTTTATTTTTGAGCTTATATTCCAAGTTGAAAGTAATAAATTAGCGCTCAAGCGAAAGCCTAGGGCACTCTTAAATCTGGATGTCAGACAGCACAGGTACGCTAAATTAATCACATAATCGATTTCCATTGGGGTGGGCTTTAAACCCATGCTCGAGCGCTAAGATAAAACTGAAGGTTTACTGAGTTAAATATTAAATAGTGAAATTCTTCACTTTCATTTAAAATATGATTTTTTTTATTGGGATATAATTTTAAAACTCCACACAAACATACCAAATACACATACATAATCATACCAAATATACAAACATACATATACACCTTTGAGACTTTTCCACTCCAACGAGTGCATGGGTTTAGGGCAAGCACTCAAAAAACGTAAAAAAGGAATAAGAATATCTAGTATGTAAAAAAAAAAAAAATATTCAGCTCATATGAGACTAAATATGTTGTGAATATACAATCAATATGAATTAGTTTGCTTTAAAAATACTCAAGATGCTGGCATCAAAAAATATAATACATATATAAAATATATTAGCAATCTAAAAACAATAATAGTATTCCTAGTTCATTGAAAACAGCAAAATACTATCGGCTAGATTACGAGTTTTGCGTTATGAGGGGTGCGGTACTAACTTGCACGCTATTGTCAACGCTCACTTTCCTACAGCGCTGGTATTACAGGTTTTATAAACCCGGCGTTAAAAGGCAAGAAGTGAGTGTAGAGCAAAATTGAGCTCCATACCGCACTCCAATACCAGCGCTGCTTAAGTCAGCGGTGAGCTGGTTGTACGTGCTCATGCACGATTTCCCCATAGACATCAATGGGGAGAGCCGGCTAAGAAAAAGTCTAACACTTGCAAAAAAGCAGCCTAAAGCTCAGTAACGCAGCCCCATTGATTCCTATGGGGAATTGGGGAAATGCGATCAAATTAAAAAAAACTTAAAATATTTCACAATTTTAGGTTTCTCACTGAAATTATTTACAAACAGCTTGTGCAATTATGGCAATTAAGTCTGCCAGTACTAAAATAAAAGTTTTTTGGGGTTTTTTAGTTTTTTTTAAAAAAAATAAATAATTCTTCTGCTGTGTAGGACCCCCCTTAGCCCCCAACCTCCCTGATCCCCCCCCCCCCAAACAGCTCTTTAACCCCCCCCCTCTGCCTTTATTGGGCACCATATTGGGTACTGGCAGCTGTCTGCCAGTACCCAGTTTGAAAAATAATAATGTATTTTTATTTTTTTATTTTATTAAATATTTTATTTATTTCTGTAGTGTAGCTGCCCCCCCCTCAACATCCAACCCCCCACCCTCTCCCAGATGCCTTGATTTTAAAATCCCACCCTCCCCAGTCCTCTCTCCCACCCTCCAGATCTACAGCATATTGATGCTGTTTTCATAGACCTCACGTGCACGCGCGCGCCCGTGCACGGCTCTCGTGCACGCCCATGCACGCGCACGCACCCGCACTAGATCCCTCCTCCACCAATGACTGCCCACCCGCCTCCCTGGATGAGCTCCCACCCACCAACGATAACGGCCATCGATAGCCGATGCAGAGAGGGCCACAGAGTGGCTCTCTCTGCATCGGATGGCTAAAAACAGCAATAACATGAAAGCAGCTGGAAGCTATCAGGATCGCTTCCACTGCTTTCAAAGACCATACGTCGTTGGTCGTTAAGGGGTTAACCCCTTCGTGTCCAGACCACTTCTTCATTTGCTGACCGTCTGGGACCAAGGCTATTTTTGCATTTCTGCTGTGTTTGTGTTTAGCTGTAATTTTCTGCTTTCTCAATTACTGTACCCACACATATTATATACCGTTTTTCTCGCCATTAAATGGACTTTTTAAAGATACCATTATTTTTATCATATCTTATAATTTACTATAAAAAAATGTATAAAATATGAGGAAATAATGGAAAAAACACACTTTTTAAAACTTTGACCGCCAAAATCTATTACACATCTACAACCACCAAAAACACCAATGCTAAATAGTTTCTAAATGTTGTCCTGGGTTTAGAAATACCCAATGTTTACATGTTATTTGCTTTTTTGCAAGTTATAGGGCAATAAATACAAGTAGCACTTTGCTATTTCCAAACCACTTTTTTTCAAAATTAGCGATAGTTACATTGGAACCCT
Source organism: Bombina bombina (assembly GCF_027579735.1). Lineage (NCBI taxonomy): Eukaryota > Metazoa > Chordata > Amphibia > Anura > Bombinatoridae > Bombina > Bombina bombina. Next base: position 295,706,190 of record NC_069502.1, on the reverse strand, counting down.
GATATCTGTCAGGAATCACTGAATATCCCTTGACATGTTTAGTACATATTTTGTTTTAGAAGACATCCCAAAGTATTGATCTAGGCCCATTTTGGTATATTTCATACCACCATTTAACCGCCAAATGCGATCAAATAAAAAAAATCATTCATTTTTTCACAAACTTTAGGTTTCTCACTGAAATTATTTACAAATAGCTTGTGCAATTATGGCACAAATGGTTGTAAATGCTTCTCTGGGATCCCCTTTGTTCAGAAATAGCAGACATATATGGCTTTGGTGTTGCTTTTTGGTAATTAGAAGGCTGCTAAATGCCACTGCGCACCACACGTGTATTATGCCCAGCAGTGAAGGGGTTAATTAGGGAGCATGTAGGGAGCTTGTAGGGTTAATTTTAGCATTAGTGTAGTTTAGTAGACAACCCAAAGTATTGATCTAGGCCCAGTTTGGTATATTGCATGCCATCATTTCACTGCCAAATGCGATCAAATAAAAACAATTGTTCACTTTTTCACAAACTTTAGGTTTCTCACTGAAATTATTTACAAACAGCTTGTGCAATTATGGCACAAATGGTTGTAAATGCTTCTCTGGGATCCCCTTTGTTCAGAAATAGCAGACATATATGACTTTGGCATTGCTTTTTGTTAATTAGAAGGCCGCTAAATGCTGCTGCGCACCACACATTAATTATGCCCAGCAGTGAAGGGGTTAATTAGGTAGCTTGAAGGGAGCTTGCAGGGTTAATTTTAGCTTTGGTAATTAGAAGGCCGCTAAATGCTGCTGCACACCACACATGAATTATGCCCAGCAGTGAAGGGGTTAATTAGGTAGCTTGTAGAGAGCTTGCAGGGTTAATTTTAGCTTTAGTGTAGAGATCAGCCTCCCATCTGACATATTCCACCCCCTGATCCCTCAGCCTCTGAGAAAGCCGTGCTAGCGGCGAAATGTACATCAGGCATTGTCTGTGTGCATGAGACTTGCTAATTTGTGTTTACCTGGGACCTTTCTAAGCTCATATTGATGTGGCAATTGCCTTCCTTAATCAGTCATTTATAAACCGTTTCCTCTCCTGCTCCAGATACCAGTATTGCTCAGATTAGGTAATGTTGTTGGGGTCAATCCCCTTTTTAGATTAGCTTTAGAGCAATCCGTGTATTCTCTGAGCCCTGAGGCTTACGGTGTATTTGAACTATTACCCAGGGAAGTAATTCTGTTTTTGAAGTCTCACACACACAGTCCTGATCTGTTTCTTAATCTAAGTTTTAAATGTATGTCTCACATATTTATGTTATACATTCGGTACTATTTACCACCCTTTTCATTAGTAAAAGTTACGTTTTAATAACCAGTTCCTGACACAATCCAGTTTTCAATGCATACTGTTACTATATAGTGTTTTGTGAGTGCTGGGTACTGTCAAACTTCTCTCTCTTTTTTGTCCCTCATAAACAGCTCTCTTCCCTCCCCCACCCCACAATTGTCCCCGCCATCTTATGTACTGGCAGAAAGTCTGCCAGTACTAAAATAAAAGTTTTTTGGGGGATTTTTTTTGTTTGTTTGTTTTTTTAAAAATTATTCTGCTGTGTAGGATCCCCCATTAGCCACCAACCTCCCTGATCCCCCCCATACAGCTCTCTAACCCTCCCCCCTCTACCTATTTGCCACCATCTTGGGTACTGGCAGCTGTCTGCCAGTACCCAATTTGCCCCCCAAAATTAGTTTTTTATTTTTAAAATGAAAAATTTATATTTTCTGTAATGTAGCTGCCCCCCCTCAATACCCTACCCACCCTCCCCCTGCCAGATCCCTTCCCCAGCACGTTTGATCCCACCCTCCCTTTCCCTCCTTTCCATTGATTTTAAGAGTTTTACCAAATTGCCGGGTAAATGCGGCGCTCGCTTCCAGAGCTTCAAACCCCAGAGGACGTGCCATGAACGCCCTTGGACGTTAAGGATGATTTTTGTAGGACGTTCCTGGCACGTCTTTGGTCATTAAGGGGTTAATATTAAAATGTGTTTTTCATTAATAAACTTCTATTTTGTATTTAATCTGTATAAATATGAGTAAAATAGTTTACTGTTATGCATATATTCAAGCATTAACACTTTACTTACGAACTCACTGGTAATCTGAGTGATTATAGCACACCCTTCTCTTTCCATTCAAAATATAGGGCGAGCTAAAAAAAAAGTCAGCCATGTTAAGATTTTGTGGTAAACCTTTTACCATTTACTTGTAATACTAAATTGTGTGCCATCCTTAACACAGGGTAACGATAAGGAAAACACACCCTGCACTATCTGTTGCACTTCACTTGTAATGTAGCTGTTTATGATTTTTTTCAAAATGGGACACTTGGAAGGCATTCATGTAACACACATGCAAACAAAAAGTTACATTAATTCTTAAAAAGCAAACAATAAAAAAACACATTTGATTCAGATAGAGCATGCAATTTTAAGCAACTTTCTAATTTACTCCTATTATGAAATTTTCTTCATTCTCTTGGAATCTTTATTTGAAATGCAAGAATGTAAGTTTAGATGCCGGCCCATTTTTGGTGAACAACCTGGGTTGTTCTTACTGATTGGTGGATAAATTCACCCACCAATAAACAAGTGCTGTCCAGAACTGAACCAAAAAATAGCTTAGGTGCCTTCTTTTTCAAATAAAGATAGCAAGAGAACGAAGAAAAATTGATAATAGGAGTAAATTAGAAAGTTGCTTAAAATTGCATGCTTTATCTGAATCACAGTTTGGGTTTAGTGTCCCTTTAAACACGTAGGACTTAATTACAAGTAGAGCTGAATTTTGCACTCCCGCTAGTGCGTTAACTCCACTAGAAGTATGCTTTTTGCACATGTTGGGTAGCACACATATTACAAGTTGAAAGTAAAAAGTTTTTGCTCATGCACAAACTGAATGCATGCAAAAAGCCGAACTTTTAATATTGCGACCTCATAATCCCCCATAGACCACAAAAAGTGGAAAAACTTAACACCCTACTCATGCACAAACCAAAAAGCATTTTCTCAAGTGCACTAACCCGACATGTTAATAATATTATTTCACATTCCAATGTTCTTCACATAGCAGAATATGTTCTATTTATTCATAAATGCATATTTCTAGATATATCTTGTGTTTTTTTTTTGTAAAATATATATCTATACCTACATATATAGATGTTTATATATAGGTAAAGATTTATACATATTGTAACAAGAATCTTTGGCAACCACTCGGCTAGATTACGAGTTGTGCGTTAAGGTTAAAAAGCAGCGTTAAGAGGTCCTAACGCTGCTTTTTTTTACACCCGCTGCTATTACGAGTCTTGAAGGTTTAGGGTCACTGCACAATTCTTTGGCCTTACCGCAAAACGACTTACGTAAACTTGGTAAAGTCTTTTTTCTATGGGACTTCCATAGCACCGGTATTACGAGTCTGTCCTGGGAGGCCAAAAAGTGAGCGGTACACCCTACCCTGTCAAGAGTCCTAACGCATTTAAAAGTCAGTAGTTATGAGTTTTATGGTACAACGCCGTAATATAAAACTCATAACTAAAGTACTAAAAAGTACACTAACACCCATAAACTACCTATTAACCCCTAAACCGAGGCCCTCCCACATCGCAAACACTATAATAAAATTTTGAACCCCTAATCTACCACTCCGGACACCGCCGTCACCTACATTATATTTATGAACCCCTAATCTGCTGCCCCCAACATCGCCGACATCTACATTGTATTTATTAACCCCTAATCTGCCACCCTCGACATTGCCGACACCTGCATACTATTTATTAACCCCTAATCTGCCGCCCCCAACGTCGCCGCCACTATATTAAAGTTATTTACGCCTAAACCTAAGTCTAACCCTAACCCTAACACCCCCTAACTTAAATATAATTAGAATAAATCTAAATAAAATTACTATCATTAACTAAATTATTCCTATTTAAAACTAAATACTTACCTATAAAATAAACCCTAAGATAGCTACAATATAACTAATAGTTTAATTGTAGCTAGCTTAGGGTTTATTTTTATTTTACAGGCAAGTTACACTAACACCTAACACTACACTATAATTAAATAAATTAACTAAATTAAATTCAATTACCTAAATTAAATTAAATTAACTAAAGTACAAAAAAAAACCCCACTAAATTACAGAAAATAATAAACAAATTACAGATATTTAAACTAATTACACCTAATCTAATAGCCCTATTAAAATAAAAAAAGCCCCCCAAAATAAAAAAAAACCCTAGCCTAAACTAAACTACCAATAGCCCTTAAAAGGGCCTTTTGCAGGGAATTGCCCCAAAGTAATCAGATCTTTTACCTGTAAAAAAAATACAAACAACCCCCCCAACAGTAAAACCCACCACCCACACAACCAACCCCCCAAATAAAATACTATCTAAAAAAACCTAAGCTCCCCATTGCCCTGAAAAGGGCATTTGGATGGGCATTGCCCTTAAAAGGGCAATTAGCTCTATTGAAGTCCAAAGTCCCTAACCTAAAAATAAAAGCCACCCAATACACCCTTGAAAAAACCTAACACTAACCCCCTGAAGATCGACTTACCGGGAGTAGTCTTCATCCAAGCCGGGCCAAAGTCCTCAACGAAGCCGGGAGAAGTCTTCATCCAAGCCGGGCGAAGTGGTCCTCCAAACTGGCAGAAGTCTTCATCCAGACGGCATCTTCTATCTTTATCCATCCGGCATGGAGTGGGTCCATTTTCAAGACATCCGATGCAGAGCATCCTCTTCATCCGACGACTAAAGCTGAATGAAGGTAGGATTTTTTCTACCTTAATTCCGATTGGCTGATAGAATTCTATCAGCCAATCGGAATCTAAGGGACGCCATCTTGGATGATGTCACTTAAAGGTACCTTCATTCAGCTTTAGTCGTTGGATGAAGAGGATGCTCCACGTCGGATGTCTTGAAGATGGACCTGCTCCGTAGAAGATGTCATCTGGATGAAGACTTCTGCCCGTCTGGAGGACCACTTCGCCCAGCTTGGATGAAGACTTCTCCCGGGTTCGTTGAGGACTTCGGCCCGACTTGGATGAAGACTTCTCCCGGTAAGTCGATCTTCAGGGGGTTAGTGTTAGGTTTTTTTTAAGGGTGTATTGGGTGGGTTTTATTTTAGGTTAGGGACTTTGGGCTGCAATAGAGCTAACTGCCCTGCAAAAGGCCCTTTTAAGGGCTATTGGTAGTTTAGTTTAGGCTAGGGTTTTTTTTTTATTTTGGGGGGGCTTTTTATTTTAATAGGGCTATTATATTAGGTGTAATTAGTTTAAATATCTGTAATTTGTTTATTATTTTCTGTAATTGGGGGGGGGTTGTACTTTAGCTAATTTAATTTAATTTAGGTAATTGTATTTAATTTAGTTAATTTATTTAATTATAGTGTAGTGTTAGGTGTTAGTGTAACTTGCCTGTAAAATAAAAATAAACCCTAAGCTAGCTACAATGTAACTATTAGTTATATTGTAGCTATTTTAGGATTTATTTTAAAAGTAAATATTTAGTTTTAAATAGGTATAATTTAGTTAATGATAGTAATTTTTATTTAGATTTATTGTAATTATATTTAAGTTAGGGGGTGTTAGGGTTAGGGTTAGACTTAGGTTTAGGGGTTAATAACTTTAATATAGTGGCGGCGACGTTGGGGGCGGCAGATTAGGGGTTAATAAATGTAGGTAGGTTGCGGCGACATTGGGGGCTGCAGATTAAGGGTTAATAAATATTATGTAGGTGTCAGCGATGTTGGGGGCAGCAGATTAGGGGTTAATACATATAATGTAGGTGGCGGTGGTGTCCGGAGCGGCAGATTAGGGGTTAATAATTATAATGTAGGTGTCGGCGATGTTGGGGGTGGCAGATTAGGGTTAATAAGTGTAAGATTAGGGGTGTTTAGACTCGGGGTTCATGTTAGGGTGTTAGGTGTAGACATAACTTATTTCCCCATAGGAATCAATGAGGCTGCGTTAGTGAGTTTTACGCTGCTTTTTTGCAGGTGTTAGACTTTTTCTCAGCCGGCTCACCCCGTTGATTCCTATGGGGAAATTGTGCACGAGCATATACGACCAGCTCACCACTGACTTAAGCAGCGCTGGTATTGAAGTGCGGTAATGAGCAAAATTTTGCTTAACGCTCACTTCTTGTCTTTTAACAAGGGGTTCCTGAAAACTCGTAATACCAGCGCTGCAGGTAAGTGAGTGGTGAGAGAAAACTGCTTGTTAGCACCACATAGCCTCTAACGCAAAACTCATAATCTGGTCCACTGTCTTCTAGGGTTTAAATGCAATAGTTGACAATCCAGTTAAAGTTTTCAAAACTTTATTTTCTTCCAAATTAGCAAGGTGACTTTAACAGCAACATACAGTTTGTTCACAGGTAAGGCAAAAGGACAAGCTTCTCTGCACAAGCTTCCAAAACAGTAAATCTCTGTCTGCATTGTCAGCAGCAATACAAATGTCCTTTACAGAATGTAACAGCAAACAGAAATCCAGCAAAACGTTTAGTACATAATATTTTACAACACATCATATCAGGCATCCTGCCTGGCTGTAATCTACTTAACAAGAGAAATGCTTCCCTTTTAAACCCTAGGAGCAGAAATCATGAGCCACACCTGAGTTTAATTATCTTTAACAGCTGTGAGGTATTCACAACTAAAAAACACTAATCACTTCCCTGGGGTTTCTTAGCAAAATGGTAATGTGAAATGTATTAAACTTGATCTAATATATATTCCCTCTATCACCAAACCAGAGTTTCTGTCACACTTCCTCCCACCCCCAGCTCACACTTGGTGGATTGAGCTACCATAGACATTAAAGAGTGTACCCTTGAAAGACCAACAGCATTGCCCTGCAAAAGACCTGCTCTGTGCTCAACAATGAAATGAAAAGGCTGCAGACTAAGAAACCATCTAGTCGCTCTTGCATTCCTCTCCTTATTCTGACTCATCCATTTGAGAGGAGCATGATCTGTAATCAACCTGAATTTCCTCCCCGACAAATAGTACTGAAGAGACTCCAAAGCCCACTTAATAGCTAAACATTCTTTTTCAACAATAGAGTAATTTTTCTCTTGTTGGTTTAATTTTCTACTAAGAAATAATACAGGATGCTCCTTCCCTTAGTACACTTGGGAAAGAACAGCCCCCACACCAATATCAGAAGCATCAGTCTGCACTATAAAATCTTTACAAAAATCTGGAGTTACCAAAACTGGATAGGCACACAGAGCACCTTTCAAATGCTTAAAAGCCTTGTCTGCTTCTGTAGACCATTTAACCATCACTGGTGATTTTGCCTTTGTAAGATCAGTTAAAGAAGCAGCTATCATAGCAAAATCTGGAATAAACCTTCTATGATATCCAGTCAAACCCAAAAAAGCTCTAACTTGTTTCTTAGTTAGGGGCTGCGGCCAGTTTTGTATGGCTTCTATTTTAGTTGTCTGTGGCTTAACTAATCCTCTCCCAATTGTATATCCCAATTACTTCGCTTCCTCTAAACCAATGGTACATTTTGAAGGATTCACAGTTAAGCCAGCAGAGAAAATGGAGTCAAGAACTGCCTGAACTTTTGGGAGATGTGATTCCCAATCTGTCCTATAAATGATTACATCATCAAGATAAGCTGCAGCATAACGAACATGGAGCTTTAAAATTCTATCCATCATTCTCTGAAATGTTGCAGGAGCACCATGTAACCCAAATGGCAAAACCGTATAATGAAACAACCCATCTGGAGTTGAAAAAGCAGTTTTCTCCTTTGCCTGATCAGTGAGGGGTACCTGCCAATAGCCTTTCGTTAAATCAATTGTTGTTAAATAACTTGCTTTTCCTAGTCTTTCTATTAACTCACCAACCCTAGGTATTGGGTATCAAATTTTGAAATACAATCTAATTTATGATAATCGTTACAAAATCATAAAGTACCATCCGGTTTAGGAACTAACACAATTGGACTGCTCCAATCACTGTATGATTCTTCAATCACCCCAAGTTTTAACATTGTTTCCACCTCCAATTTAATAGCCTCCCTACGGGCTTCAGGAACTCTATAGGGTTTAAGGGAAACTTTTTTTCCTGGTTCTGTAACTATGTCATGTTTAATTACATTAGTTCTCCCTGGCATCATGGAAAAAACCTCTCTGTTCCTTCTAATAAAGTCCTTGACCTCTTGCTTTTGATGCACAGATAGGGTTTCAGAAACATTTACCTCTGGCTCAGTAACAGGTATCTCTGTTGTATTTACTGCACACAAAACCTCCCTATCCTTCCAGGGCTTCAGTAAATTAATGTGATATATCTGCTCAGGTTTTATTCTCCCTGGCTGACTCACATTATAGTTTACATCACTCACCTTTTCAATGACCTCATATGGGCCAAGCCAAGTAGCAAAAAATATATTTTCTACTGTAGGGACTAAAACTAGTACCCTGTCACCAGGCTGAAACTCTCTAACCCTAGAATTATGATTATAACTGTGTTTTTGTGATTCTTGGGCTTTTCCCATATGTTCCTTAACTATGGGCATGACAGCCTCCATTCGATCCTGCATTTGAGATATATGCTCAATAACACTTCTATAGGGTGTAGTTTCCTGTTCCCATGTCTCTTTAACAATATCAAGTAACCCCCGTGGATGTCGACCATACAAAAGTTCAAACGGTGAAAACCCTGTTGAGGCCTGAGGAACTTCCCTGATAGAAAACATTAAATAAGGCAATAAAAGGTCCTACTAAACATAAGCATAAGTTCCTTTGCTATAAATTTTGCAGAACTATTACTTAGGGGTACTGCCTCAGGATAGCTGGTTGCATAATCCAGTACAACCAGTATATACTGGTGTCCTCTGGCTGACTTCACCAATGGACCTATCAAGTCCATGGCAATTCTTTCGAATGGCACATCAATGATTGGTAAATGCACTAATGGACTACAAAAATCCTTAGTGGGAGCAGTTACCTGGTACTTGGGACATGAAGAGCAATAATTATTGAAGGCCTTAAACACACCTGGCCAGTAAAACCTTCTAAGGACCCTTTCTTTAGTCTTATCCATCCCAGGTGCCCCCCTAGTATGTGACTATGTGCAAGATTTAATACTGTATTATGAAAAACTTGAGGTACCAACAACTGTTTAACAATATCTGTGCCCTTTTTGTCTACTCTGTATAGCAGGTTATTATTTACTTCAAAGTGAGGATAAGGTAATGGATTTTCTGGCTGTGAAATAACACCATTTACAACCCGGATATAATTTCTTGCTTCAGCCAAAGTGGAATCCTCCCATTGGGCACTTTTAAAATTACCATAATTAACCTACAAATCTAATAAATCATCATTGCTTTCTGTACTAACACCTGGCTCATTATTCTGGATAGGCTGGTCTCCTATCAATAAAGGCATAGGACAATAAGTTTTACCTTGACTGTTTTCTTCAAAATCAATGCCAGAAAAAGGAAACACAAAATCCTCAATTGGTTCATTCCATTTGGACTCCTTAGCTGAATTTACTATTAAAGCCCATAATTCAAAAAACTTAGGAAAATATCTTCCTATCACCACCTCATGAGCTAATTTGGGTACTACACCTACCCGGTGTTTTAAAGAACCACATTGTGTTTTAAAAATTACATCAGCTGTAGCATATTCACGTTTGTCACCATGAACACAAAGAATACCCATTTTATGCATATGATCTATAATCACATCAGGTACTATACATTTTGCCACTAATATAATCATACTACCTATATCAAGTAATGCTTTACACATTCTATCATTTATAGTCACCAAACACATGTGAGAGACATCACTATTATCAGGATGAATACAGTTAGACAGAAATGAGTGCGGCCCTGTATTATCACTTGTACTATAGTCCATCAGTTCATCTTTAAGGGAACAGTCTCTGGCAACATGACCAACCTCATTACACTTAAAACATTTAATGCTATAATTAGATTTCCTTCCAGGTTTGGTTATATTTAAATGTTCCTCTATCTCCCAGAGGAGTCTTCCTTGTATCTTGTAAATATAACTGCTGGTCTCTCACCCCCCTTGAAAGTCTTACCAGTTCTTGTAGAGTTCTGGCAAAAAGGAGAGGAGGGTAAATCTGCTGGAGGTAGATGCAAAACTTCTCCTGCCGCAATATACCTTTCCACTAAAGCAATCTGCAGTTTGAGGGTCACCCTGACTGACCCATCAACGCAGGGAAGCAGGTAATCCTTGTTGAAAGCGATCCATCACCAATAACTCCACAATCTTATTAGTGGAGTTAACCTCTGGTTGCAGCCATTACCTGGCAAGGTGAATGAGGTCAAACATCTGTGATCTTGCAGCTTTATCCAATGCATATCTCCAAGAGTGGAATCTTTGAGCACGTACTGCAGAAGTCAATCCTAGGCATGCCAGGATCTCAGCCTTCAGCTTATCATAGTCACTGGCTTACTCCGGCTGTAGGTCAAAGTAGGCCTTTTGAGGTTCTCCACTTAAAAAAGGTGCAAGTATGCTCGCCCACTCATCTGCTGGCCATTCTTCTCTTTCTGCTGTTCTCTCAAAGGCAAGAAGGTACGCCTCAACATTGTCCGCTGCAGACATCTTTTGAATATAGTGACTAGCTCGTATAACTTTAGAGCCTTGACAGCCACCAGCAGGATCAGAGTTCAGTCTCTCAGATATAGCTTGAATCTCTTTCCGCAAGGTGCATATGGCGTTCTGCTGTTTCTCACAAACCTTCCTGAATGTTTCTGCTTGAAATGTGACCATCTGTTGCACCAGCACTTCAGTACTCTCTTTCTGTGTTTTTGCCACTATCATAGCATTCTCTGTCTGTGCTAACACCAACTGCTGCAGAGCTGCACTGTTTTCAGCAGCTTTTGGCCTCCTGTTGCACAGCAGTAGACTGAATCAGTGCTTTAATAACTTCCTCCATGTTGCTAGTAAATTATAAAACCCACAAACATAAAATGTGGCGGCCCGCCTTCTCCACCATAAGTAACAAGAATCTTTGGCAACCACTGTCTTCTAGGGTTTAAATGCAATAGAGGCCAATCCAGTTAAAGTTTTCAAAACTTTATTTTCTTCCAAAATAGCAAGGTTACTTTAACAGCAGCATACAGTTTGTTCGCAGGTAAGGCAAAAGGATAAGCTTCTCTGCACAAGCTTCCAAAACAGCAAATATCTGTATGCAGCAATACAAATGTCCTTTACAGAATGTAACAGCAAACAGAAATCCAGCAAAACATTTAGTATGTATATGTTTCACAACACATCATATCAGGCCTCCGGCCTGGCTATAATCTACTTAGCTAGAGAAATGCTTCCCTTTTAAACCCTAGGAGCAGTAATCATGAGCCACACCTGAGTTTAATTGTTTTTAACAGCTGTAAGGTATTCACAACTAAAAAACACTAATCACTTCCCTGGGGTTTCTTAGCAAAATGGTAATGTGAAATGTATTAAACTTGGTCTAATATATTACCCCTATCACCAAACCAGACTTTCTGTCACAATATATATATATATATATATATATATATATATACATATATATATACTGGATCCAAATAGTGCACTCTCACTTGCCAACCCTAAACATAGACCAGGGTGCTTAAAGTAATATTCAATCAAGTCAGATAATAAGCACTCGCTGGATTTAAGCACAGCACACTTTATTAGGCAGTGACGTTTCGGGGCATTCACCTGAAGAAGGGGTGAATGCCCCAAAACGTCACTGCCTAATAAAGTGTGCTGTGCTTAAATCCAGCGAGTGCTTATTATCTGACTTGATTATACATATATATATATATATATATATATATATATATATATATATATTTAGTGAAGATTGGAGTAGCCGTGTTAGTCAAGTAGATAAGATGCTCAAAAAACAAAGTATTGCAGTATGCAGTGATACCTTTTTTATTGGACTAACATAATATTTCAAAGACAAGCTTTCAAGAGTTTTCCTCTCTTCCTCAGGTCTAAAACAATACTGATCAATCTGATATAGATACACATCACATACAACAAATGGAAGGGAGGGAGGGGGGTGATAGGGGTGTCCTAAAAAGCAGAGAATGTGTCTGAAGGAGAAAATAGCTGAGAATAGCCAGAAAGAATAAATAAAGAGAGGAGAGTAAATAGGCAAGATGAGAGGAAAAACAAAAGGAAAAAGAAACCAATATAGGACAATAAGATGAGAGATTAAGTTATGGTAGTATGTGAGAAAGTCTACATTAAGTCCTTAATTTCTGGTGTTGAAATGTGTGATCATTTTCATCTCAAACGTCTTTCGTTCATGAGAGTCTTTGAATTCCCTTTAAGAATTTTAATCCTGAGGTTAAGGATGGAGTGACCAGTCTGGGTGAAGTGATGGCCAACAGGGGTACAATATTCATTTTCCTTGTGGTTTTTGATCAAGTGTCTGTGTAGATTCATTCTGAGATGCAGCTTTAGGCCAGTTTCTCCAATGTAGCAACCTCTGTCACACGCTGTACACTGTATCATGTACACCACATTAGCAGATGAGCACGAATAGGATCCTTTAATATTATATGACACATTGTTGTGTCTGGCTGTGTTGTTGTCACATATATGTTGACACAGTTTGCAGAGTGATTTGTTGCATTGTGCAGTGCCATTTTGTGTAAGCTTCTGTTCTGTGGTTAATTTGCTGCGGACCAATCTCTGTCTCAGGTTAGGCGGTTGTTTGAATGCTAGTATGGGGGGTTCAGGAAATATTTTTTGGAGTGTGGGGTCCTCTGAAATTAGTGGTTGTAGCTCTTTAATAATTTTGCGTACTCCTTCCAGAGTAGGGTTATAAGTGACTACTAGAGGGGTTCTTGTTTTGTTTTCCTTTTCTTTGTATTGTAGGAGCCTTTACCGTGGTGTTTTTAGGGCAGATTTGATTTTTTTAGATATTGTCCTTTCCTTGTAGCCCTTTGGCCTAAATGACGCTGACAGTGTACTCAGGTGCTGATCTCTGTCTTTTGTGTCAGAGCAAATGCAATGATATCTGATAGCTTGACTGTAGATGATACCTTGTTTGGTGTGATTGGGATGGAAGCTGGAATTGTGGAGGTAGCTGTACCTGTCTGTGGGTTTTCTGTATACAGATGAATGAAGGATGCCATTGGTGACAGTTATTGTGCAGTCCAAGAAGTTCACACTATGATTTGAAAAGTCCATTTTAAGGTTTATTGACGGGTGAAATTAATTAAATGATTTGTGGAAATCTAAAAGGCTTTCTTCTCCTTCTGTCCATATTATGAAAATATCATCGATGTAACGATAATATGTATAAGGTTTGTGGGGCTGAGTACATAAGAATCTGTATTCTAGGTACGCCATGAAAAGATTAGCGTATTGGGGTGACATTTTTGTACCCATCGCTGTCCCTGTCATTTGTAGGTAGTAATTGTTGTTAAAACTGAAATAGCTGTGTGTGAGTATGAATTCTATAAGCTGGGCAATAGTTGCACTATCATATTTGTGTGTTGGTTGGTGGGATGAGAAAAATTTCCTGCAGGCCTCAATACCATCCTTATGCGGGATGTTGCTGTATAAGGATTCCCCATCCATAGTAACTAGTATAGTGTTTACAGGTAGTTCATTTAGCTGGTTAAGTTTATTAAGGAAGTCTGTAGTGTCCTGTATAAAGCTATCAGTCTTAATAACAAGAGGCTAAAGAATGTTTTCTATTAGGCCAGATATTTGTTCAGTGAGTGTTCCCATACCTGTTATAATGGGGCGTCCTGGGTTTCCTGGACAGGTACAGCTACCTCCACAATTCCAGCTTCCATCCCAATCACACTAAACAAGGTACCATCTACAGCCAAGCTTTCAGATATCACCGCATTTGCTCTGACACAAAAGACAGATATCAGCACCTGAGTACACTGTCAGAGTCATTTAGGCAAAAGGGCTACAAGGAAAGGACAATATCTAAAAAAATCAAATCTGCCCTAAAAACACCACGGGAAAAGCTCCTACAATACAAAGAAAAGAAAAACAAAACAAGAACCCCTCTAGTAATCACTTACAACACTACTCTGGAAGGATTACACAAAATTATTAAAGAGCTACAACCACTAATTTCAGAGGAACCCACACTCAAAAAAATATTTCCTGAACCCCCCATACTAGCATCCAAACAACCGCCTAACCTGAGACAGAGATTGGTCCACAGCAAATTAACCACAGAAAAGAAGCTTACACAGAATGGCACTGCACAATGAAACAAATCACTCTGCAAACTGTGTCAACATATATGTGACAACAACACAGCCAGACACAATACCACATCATATAATATTAAAGGATCCAATTCGTGCTCATCTGCTAATGTGGTGTACATGATACAGTGTACAGCGTGTGACAGAGGTTGCTACATTGGAGAAACTGGCCTAAAGCTGCATCTCAGAATTAATCTACACAGACACTCGATCAAAAACCACAAGGAAAATGAATATTGTACCCCTGTTGGCCATCACTTCACCCAGACTGGTCACTCCATCCTTAACCTCAGGATTAAAGTTCTTAAGTATACGAAAGATAGAGGGGAGCGCCAATGTAGGCTGAGGTATAAGTGAAAACGTTTTACTCGTGTGCTGGAAACGATTTTGTTTGGTAGATAAAAGTTGGAGTATGATAAAATAGAATATAATAAAAGTATCTATTTTAATACAATATACAAGATAAATGACAAAACCTATATATTCAATATCATGGATCCATGTAACAAACTTAAAATATTTACAAAATGAATATAGAGATATAATATAGATAACAATGCATAAAACAAAAACCAACACTGTAGGGCTACAGTGAATATGTGAGAATGGCCTGAGGACCAGAAGAGTCCAAAATTGGTTTCGATTCCTAGACAGATTAGATAGTGTCCATCCAGTATGCTGAGTTTATATCCAAAGTCAGTGATAAAAAATATATAGACAAATGATGTGAAATGTGCCAAGACGTGATCTATAATTGTGTTGAAAAATTTAAAAAAAATGTTGAAAAAAATGTTGAAAAAATTAAAAAGTGTGCACGTGAAAAATATAAATCAAAATATGATAACAATAAAAGATGATAAAATGTGATAATTCCTCGAAAATATCTCAAAAAAACATCAAATGGGTGTGATAATCTTATATCCCAAAATTTTCTTCTATAGTGACATTATGAAGTGCTGAAATCAGTTGAAAGGAGAGTTCATAAAAAACAGAGTTCATAAAAAACAGTTCATGAAAGACATCTAACAAACCTGTGAAAAAAGGAAACAAACAATAACTGTAAAAAACATCAACTATAATGTCCAAATATTGGTAATGTGCTTACTCAAATCTGTCGACACATTTCGGCCTTAATCTCCTGGCCTTTATCAAGACTAATTATTTCAAATTTCAAAGACTCTCATGAACGAAAGACGTTTGAGATGAAAATGATCACACATTTCAATACCAGAAATGAAGGACTTAATGTAGACTCTGGCTTTCTCACACACTACCATAACTTTCTTTAATCTCTCATCTTATTGTCCTATATTGGTTTCTTTTTCCTTTTGTTTTTCCTCTCATCTTGTTTATTTACTCTCCTCTGTTTATTTATTCTTTCTGGCTATTCTCAGCTTTTTTCTCCTTCAGACACATTCTCTGCTTTTTATGACACCCCTCTCACCCCCTCCCTCCCTTCCATTTGTTGTATGTAATGTGTATCTATATCAGATTGATCAGTATTGCTTTAGACCTGAGGAAGAGAGGAAAACTCTCGAAAGCTTGTATTTGAAATATTATGTTAGTCCAATAAAAAAGGTATCACTGCATACTGCAATACTTTGTTTTTTGAGCATCTTATATATATTTATGTATATACATACATACAGTATCTCACAAAAGTGAGTACATCCCTCACATTTTTGCAAATATTTTATTATATATATGTGACAACACTGAAGAAATTATACTTTGCTACAATGTAAAGTAGTAAGTGTACAGTCTGTATAACAGTGAACATTTGCTGTCCCCTCAAAATAACTCAACACACAGTCATTAATGTCTAAACCGTTGGCAACAAAAGTGAATACACCCCTAAGTGGAAATATCCAAATTGGACCCAATTAGCCATTTTCCCTCCCCCGGTGTCATGTGACTCGTTAGTGTTACAATGTCTCAGGTGTGAATGGGGAGCAGCTGTGTTAAATTTGGTGCTATCGTTCTCACACTCTCTAATACTGGTCACCAGAGTTCAACATGGCACCTCATGGCAAAGAACTCTCTGAGGATCTGAAAAAAAGAATTGTTGCTCTACATAAAGGCCTAGGCTATAAGGAGATTGCCAAGACCCTGAAACTGAGCTGCAGCACGGTGGGCAAAACCATACAGCAGTTTCACAGGACAGGTTCCACTCAGAACAGGCCTCGCCATGGTCGACCAAAGAAGTTAAGTGAACGTGCTCAGCGTCATACCTAGAGGTTGTCTTTGGGAAATAGACGTATGAGTGCTGCCAGCATTGCTGCAGAGGTTGAAGGGGTGGGGGGTCAGCCTGTCAGTGCTCAGACCATACGCCGCACACTGCTTTAAATTGGTCTGCATGGCTGTCATCCCAGAAGGAAGCTCTTCTAAAGATGATGCACAAAAAAAGCCCGCAAACAGTTTGTGGAAGACAAGCAGACTAAGGACATGGATTACTGGAACCATGTCCTGTGGTCCGATGAGACCAAGATAAACTTATTTGGCTCAGACTTCCAGTGGGCGGGCCAAGCAGACGGAGGTGTTGTGAAGAGCTCCGCTACTGCATAACACAAACGTTGCTAAAAATATCACCCCATCTGCTCCCCACACATAAGGCTTGTCAGGCATTGTGTAACTGCAGCATGCCAACCATTTATCTTAGTGTGAAGGGCATTTCCATCTGCCCTAGCCTCCGGATCACGAGTACCATCTTAAAGTACTACCTGCTTCTAATTATACAGACTTGCTGACTGAGCGCAGTCCCTGGAGTGACACTGATGACTTTGTATAACTGACACGGAGGTTGCAGCTCACACACTCGGTTTATCCCCACATTCAATGGGATTACATCCTTTCAACATACAAATAGTGGATACAACCTGGGGGACAGCTCTCCATTGTGGTGGAGTTAACAGCCATTGCATTATCCTCCCTGCCATATGCAATACTGCTGGCCTGAGCAATACACCTGAAAGGGGAGTGAGATAAGGAAACAGGGTGCCATTTCTGCTCAAAAAAATATTTTTTTTTAGTCACACACTCCAAGCAGAGAAGAGCATAGTCTGGGCAACTAAATTTAGGAAAAGAGAGGAAAATATAGAAATAAGCATGCATTTCTATATGTATATATAGATACTATACAGTGTCACACCACTTGTCATAATACCACTTCTTTCTCTGATCCTTACCCATGAAAGTGGATAAATATTTTCGGAAGGTTACATCTTCTCAAATAATTAACATGAGTAAAAATAAAGCCAATGAAAAGAGGAACAAACACCAACTTGAAATTACTGCTGAGATCACACCACATTCTGAGGAATCCTCCACTTCAAGTGGGGAAAGAGATCAACTTATGAAAGACCTAAAATTCTTCTTCCTACCTAAGATGGAGACCTTACAAGCAGGCTTAGACACCCTGACGAGTGAAGTCAGGCAATATTCAACCTGCCTAACAACAGCGGAAAATAGGATTTCAGAGGTGGAAGATAGGCAGGTAGAGACGGGTCACTCACTGCAACAATTGGTACGGCATAATAAAATCCTGCAAGAACGAGTAGAAGACCTTGAAAATCGCAGCATACGCAATAATTTGCGAATAGTAGGCCTTCCTGAAAAGATCAAAGGCAAAGATCTGCTAGCATTTACTGCCTTGATATTCCCGAAACTCTTGGACATTCCTCAAGACATCCTACCTATAGATGTGGAGAGAGCCCACAGAGTAGGTCCTGAACATAATTTGGAAACCAACAACACGAAGCCAAGACAAGTTATCTTCAAATGCCTTAACTTCCAGGAGAAATTGTGTATCCTCAGGGCCTACAGAATGAAAAAAGAAGTGGTCTATGAGGGCAATAAACTTTTACTTTTCCAAGACTTTTCCTCAGAAGTCACTAGACAACGCAAAGATTTCGCCCCCATCTGTTCCCGGCTATATGAGCAAGGTCGGCAGGTGGCGTTGTTATTCCCTACAAAACTTTGTCTGCAAACAGCTCATGGCCCCAAGTTTTTCCACTCCCCCCAGGCTGTGGAAAGTTACCTTGCAACGGAGAAACAACAGGAGACAGGCTGAGGAGCTCTCACAAGGGATATCACGTAACTATATCTTAGATAATTGATATTTATGGCAATGTACTTTGAGACTGTTTGGACTGACCCAAGACGGATCACAAAAGAGCTACAGTGCCCTGATTTGGTCAAAAGGGCCCACACCGGGGTATATCAACCCCTGACGCTGCATAGACTTTATGCATATTATTTTGTGAATGTCCTTTTTTCTCTCTTTCTAATGCTGCTGACCTCTGCTGACTCGTGTTTGTTTTATTATTACAGGTCTGCTGGGGTGGTTTTACTTTATCAAAATGCTTTTGTTCTGGTTGTACCAATATTCTCAATTTTCATGAGGAGTGAAGTAACTGTGCTTAAATATTGTATAACCTATGTGTGTCTGTACCTGCAAAGTCAAAACCTGACTACATATTTACAGATGGCACTGGTAGAGGATAATGTAGGATCACCTACAGTGTGTGTTGCGACTCACACAACATTGACATTTACTGATGTTAAGTCTACAATAGGAGTTTTAGTTCTCACTGTGTTGTCGGCTTATGTGGACCCGTGTTTGTTTCAAGTTTGCGGGTCTGCTGGGTCGGTTTCAAACTTTAGATTTTTGTCAAACAGACATTGGATAAATAATAACCGATGTTTGAGAAAACAGTCATGAAGAAATATCGATACACTAAGGGACACTCCAATAAAGATTTTTAAGTTAGTTTTAATGTTGATATTGTTAACTACTGTTACTAGTTTAGTTGTGTTAATGTATGGTTTATGTAAGAAGATATACCTACTTATGCAAAAACCTAATAAGTGCACCTCAACTGTGGGTGAGC
This sequence comes from Bombina bombina, assembly GCF_027579735.1. NCBI lineage: Eukaryota > Metazoa > Chordata > Amphibia > Anura > Bombinatoridae > Bombina > Bombina bombina. Next base: position 295,687,024 of record NC_069502.1, on the reverse strand, counting down.
GTTGTCAAAACAAGGGGGAAATGGGTGTGTTAATTATTCAATGGAGCCATTGATTTTCCTTTTGGAGTTGTTGATCTTGGTGGGCCTGTGTTTGTTTCATATTCGTGGGCCCGTGTGATTGACCTCATCATACAAACATTTGCTAATTAAACCAGTGGAAAATAAAATCTATTCTCACATAAAACACACATTTATAGTTATAAAGGTTCTGTGGTTTACAAAAGGGGAGAGTTTACGGCTAGTTTTAATCTTAATCCTGTTGCTTAATGTTACTAGTTCGCATATATATTCACCTAATGGACTGGATATGTATACCACATCAAATAATACCAGAGGAGATGTCTAAGTCAATATGTTTGATCACACCTTTGTGTATAGATGTCACAGTTATTATGTGTTATGTAATGCATTTAGGACTCGCCCTGCCTTTGGTGGGGGGGGCCTTTTTTTTTTTTTTCCTTTCTTCCCCTCTTTTATTGGTATAATAAATGTCACTTAAGTTGACTTCATGGAATGTGGGGGGCATCAACTCCCCAGTAAAGAGAAGCTCGGTTCTGACTCACCTAAAGAGACTTGACTCTGACATTGCATTTCTGCAGGAAACTCACCTAACAGACACAGAACATGACAAACTTAAAAGGGTCTGGGTGGGATCACTATCATATCTTTCTTATACAAGTGCAAGCAGAGGACTTGCCATTTTGTTTGGGAAAAGACACACAGTTGACATACTTCACACTACCACAGATAAAGAGGGCAGGTTTCTTATTCTTAAAGTCAAAATACATCATGCAATATATGTACTCTGCAATATTTATGCACCTAACATCAAAGATTCATCCTTTTGGCATAAACTGATACAGGCTTTGGCCCCGTTTGTGGGATTCCCACTTATAATAGGTTGGGATTTTAATTTGGCCCCCAATGTTCAACTAGATAGATCCTGGTTACACACTCATAGTGACTGTCAATCCTAGGCTACAGAGATATAAAGGTAAATTTAAACGTAAAATATTCCAGAGGTTGCAGTCGGAACTAGAGGTATGAGATATCTGGAGAAGGAGACATCCAACAGACAAAGATTATACATGCCTCTCAAAAACTGCCGGTTCACTCTCTAGAATCGGTAGACCTCAGTCCAACAGAAATGTACTTAGATTCCCATCCTAGTTGCTCCACTCTGAAACCTTCCAGAAATATTTAACTCATTGCTGGAATGATTTCCTTACTGATAACCATCAACATTTACAAACTCCACACTTGTTTTGGGACACGGCCAAAGCAGTCCTCACAGGTCACATAATCTCTTATGTGGCAGCTTTAAAACACAAACTCCAAAAGAAATATAGAGATCTACAAAAGAATCTTGAGCAATCCTATCAAACATACACCTCAAATAATTCCAGAGAGGCATATGACACCTTTTTAATGGTTAAGGAGGAAATGGATACTTTCCTCAAGCAAAAAGCGGCAACTGGGCTTCTGAGAGTAGCGGGCAAATTTCATAGATTTGGAAATAGATTGGGCAGACTTTTAGTATCACTGGTAAACAAGAAAGAAACTCGACGGGAAGTTGCAGCCTTACGATATAAAGGCAATACTTATAAAACGACGGAGGAAGTGGCACAGTGCTTTGCTCTATACTTCAGGGACCTATATAAGAAACAACCTGCAGCAGAGGCAGGTGTCTTGGAGCAATTTTGGAGTACGATATCACTCCTTAAACTGAATACAGACCAGTTGGATTCTCTCAACACACCCATTTCGGTAGACGAGATACAATCCACAATAAAATCGATAGCTTTGGGCAAGGCAGCAGGCCCTGATGGCCTACCGATTGAGTTTTATCGGATGCTGATGCCCCAAGTGTCCCCTATCCTGAGAAATCTTTATAATGGCCTTCTTGGGGGGATGCTGTTCCTTCCAGTACCTTTTCTTCTGCACACATAACTTTAATCCCCAAATCGGGTAAGATCATTCGGTCCCAGACTCATTTAGTCCAATTTCACTTCTTAATGCGGACTACAAGGTATTTACAAAATTACTGGCAAATCGTTTGAAATCCATACTACCCACTCTTCTGCATCCTGATCAAACAGGCTTTGTATATTATTTATTTATTTATTTATAAAATATTTTACCAGGAAAGATACATTGAGATTTCTCTCGTTTTCAAGTATGTCCTGGGTACACAAAACATTACATTGCTACAATGGGTACAATAAAATACAAAAACAATAATAATGCACGATATATGCACAAAAATATAACATAGAACAGGTAGGAAATATATAATCAACAATGACAGGTGCATTCTGTTTTGAGATATGTAGAGAGGGATCTCTTAAAGGATATTTGGCATGGGGAAGGTTTGAAAGTGTGCGGGAGGTCGTTCCATAATTGTGGTGCTCTGTAGGAAAAGGAGGATTGAGCTGCTTTCTTTTTGTATTGAGGCACGCTAAATAATGTGCTGGTACTGGATCGGAGGTTATAGGAGGTGGGAATAACCGGTGAGAGCATACTGCTCAGGTAGGGTGGGAACTTCCCAGAAAAGCTTTTAAACACAAGGCAGGAAAGATGGAGGGTGCGTCTGGATTCCAGCAACAGCCAGTTTAGTTCTTTTAGCATGTCACAATGGTGGGTCCTGTAGTTACATTGTAGCACAAAGTGGCAGAACAAGTTATACAATGTATTAAGTTTATTAAGGTGAGTTTGCGGTGCAGGTGCATATACTACATCCCCATAATCCACGATTGGCATCAGCATTTGCTGTACAATCTTTTCCTTTACAGTAGGGCTGAGGCAGGATTTGTTTCTGTACAGGGCACCTATTTTTGGATAAAGTTTAGATGCCAGTTTTTCTATATGGAGGCCAAAAGATAGATTGGGGCCTAACAACATACACAAGTATTTAAAAGAGTGGACTGCGGTCAGTGTGCAATTTGATTTTGTTTTGATGCATAGATGGGAATTTTGTAGTTTGTGTAGTTTAGGTCCTGTTCCAAAGATCATTGTGACAGTTTTGTCAGTGTTTAGGAAGAGTTTGTTTTTGAGATCCACTTTTCTACCTCTGTGAACTGGTCTTGGAGCACTGCTTCAAGCTGTGGTAGATCGGAATTGTTTGCATAGATTACCGTGTCATCTGCATACATGTGTACAGTTGAGGATTTGCAGACATTAGGCAGATCATTTATAAATAATGTGAATAGTAGGGGGCCGAGAATGGAACCTTCGGGAACACCACACGTGACTGGGAGAGGGACGGAGTCGCTGTCAGAAATGGAGACATATTGTGATCGATCCGATACATATGATCGATACCAGGTTAGCGGACGATCACCAATACCTGAGTTTTTTAGTTTGAGCAGTAGTATGTCGTGGTCTACTGTATCAAATGCCTTTGCAAAATCAAGGAAAATAGCTCCAGTTAGGTCTTCTAGTTCCATTCCAGTTTGGATGTCGTTGCAAACTTTTAGGAGGGCAGTTGTAGTGGAGTGATTTGTATGAAAACCTGATTGATCAGGGGTCAGATAGTTAGATTGTTTGTAATATTCACATAATTGCGTATGGACAAATTTTTCTAAGATTTTTGACAATACTGGTAGCAATGATATTGGGCGATAGTTAGAAACCAACGTTATCTCCCCACTTTTATGGATAGGCACTACTCTTGCAGTCTTCCAGAGTTTGGGTATGTATCCAGACACCAAGGATTCGTTAATTAGGGTTGTGACAGGTTTAGCAATTGCTGGCGCACTAAGCTTCAACAGCATTGCTGGGATTTGATCAGGTCCAGAATGGTTTTTAATTTTTAGGTTATTTAGGTGTTTCTTAATGACATTGATGGGTGCAGGTCTATATTGGGTCTTTGCTGATTTAGTGGGGCCTGATCCACATTTGTAGCTTCAGGATGCGTGCCATTTATTAGTTTGTCAATCAGGGTGGTGGAGCATCTGACAAAATAATTGTTAAAGGCATTTGCTGCATCTAAGGAGAGTTGCAGGGTTTGGTTGTCCACATTGACAATGGAGGGTTGGGAGTGAATTGGTGGAGTTTGTAAATTATTTATGACTTTCCAAAACTTTCTAGGGTTTGATATGTTATTGTTCAGATTTTCACTGAAATATTGGGCCTTGGCCAATTTTGTTTGTTTAGTGCATATATTTTGCCCTTGTCTATATACACAGTGATCGTTCATAGAGCCAGCATGCTTGAACTTTGACCACAATGAATCTTGAAACTGGTACATTTGAATTAGGTCAGCTGTGATCCAATTCAAGTGTGCTCCTTTTACTCTCACCTTGCGCAGCGGGGCATGTAAATTCCAAACTTGTAGGAGTATATAAACGCTCCTCTGTAACAAACCTGAGACGAGTGCTCCAGGTTATAGGCCACTATTGGGAGGAGGGAAATGTCACACCTAATGATAAGAAATCAGAAGCCTTTCTGCTGTCTCTTGACGCGGAAAAGGCTTTCGATCGAGTAGAATTGCCCTATCTTTTCGACGCTCTGGAACGTTTCAATTTTCAGGGACCTTTTATTCAAGCATTACGTAAAATTTACTCAACTCCTATTGCCCGAATTCTAGTCAATGGCAGCTTTTCTCCGGATTTTGCTCTTGAGAGAGGCACTAGGCAGGGCTGCCCATTGTCCCCTTTAATCTTTGATTTGGCTTTAGAGCCCTTAGCAGTGAAGCTGAGACAGACCTTCCCAGGGCTTAAGATAGGAAATAGTGAGCAGAGGTTGGCTCTTTATGCGGACGACATGCTGCTGTTTGTTGAATCCCCAAGACTATATGTTCCCACGATCATAGACACCCTAGAGATGTTTGGCAAATTTTCAGGCTACAAAATAAACAATTCCAAATCGGAAATATTGTGGCTACATAAAAATAAATATGAAACTACGACCTACCCTTTTGTGGAAGTATCCAACTCACTCACCTACCTAGGCATACATTTAAATAAAAACCCCAACAATCTATACAAACTAAATATTGAGACCCAATGTCATGCACTGTGCTCCCAGCTAAGGGGTTGGAAAAATTTTCCCTTAGGCCTCACTGGACGCATTAATCTTTTCAAAATGTCTCTATTACCAAAGATCTTATACTCGCTGCTTATGCTACCTTTCGAGATGACTAGGAGGTACTTCAGAGAAATAGAGAAAGCCATTCAACACTTCATTTGGCGAGGGCAAAAATCAAGAATGGCGGCTCATAAGCTCCAACTTACCTATCTTGACGGTGGACTAGGGCTCCCAAATATAAGATTTTACAATCGGGCAGTGGTATTACGATTAGTCATGGATTGGCAGTTGGACACAGAGCATTTCTATGATAAAGTATTAGAGGACTCAGTTACAAAACCCTTAGCCTTATCTGCCCTTCCATACTGCTCATCGGGAGATCTCCCGCAACACATACAAAATACATTTTTATACAGAGAACCCCTTCAGATTTGGGCCTAAACTCATAGAATGCTGGGACGAGCATACCTTTCCCCAAAATTCATTCCTATTGTAGGAAATTTAGGTTTTCCAACGGGAAATGACCATGCCCCTTTTAAGATTTGGAAGGAGAAAGGACTGCTCAGGGTGGGAGATGCTCTGGATCCTCTATTGCATACTGTAAAGACATTCCAAGAGTTGAAAACTAAATTTGACCTGCCTCATAAACATTTTTATGCCTATCTTCATTATATACATTATATAACGTCACTAATAGAGTCAGATAAAGATTTTTGGAGTCAATCTCTCTTTGCAATCCCACATACGGCGTTTAGCCTGGGTAGGTTTTCAATTTCAGAATTCTATAAGATATTACTTAAGCATCAATCAATCCATACTAATATTTTAGAGAACTTGCAGCTAGACATTACCACTGACATCACTACTGCAGATATTAAAAATAGTATTCTAAAGGTTAAGTCAGCCACACTGAATATGACATTGAGGGAATCACAGATTAGACTCCTTCATAGGGATTACATTACTCCGAGTAGATGGAGTAAGTGGAATCCACAACACCCAAATCAATGTGTAAAATGTAAATACCCTAATCCTCCCCTGACCCACTATTTTTTAGACTCCTCTTGGGACTCCTTCAATACTGGTTTAAATCAGTTATGTCAATTGATATTTCCTTCAACATTGATAAGATTTACTTGTTCATATGGGACAATGTAAACCCTAAACTTCACGCCCTACTAACCCTTTGCACACTTATAGCAAGGAAATGCATACTAACCCTATGGTGTTCTAGGAACGCCCCCACCTTGACACACTTTATTCTGAAGAAATGGAAAACCTTACTGGAAAACTTACACCCTGGGATGCAGAAACAGGTCCTTAAACCTTTCACTCACCACGAGATAATGATAGAGGCAACATTAAGGGGAGAATGGGGGGCGCTAAACGATTCCATCCCATACTCAGATACACTGGGGAATACGAATGGGATAAATACAGAAGTTTTGTTTTAATTTTTTTTTTTTTCCTCTCCCTTCCCCCTCTTAACCCTCCTTCCCTCCTATATAGAGTGGTATTAGATTGACCAAGTAAACTGGGATACTGGTTCATTTTGTTTATTGTTATTGGTTTTATATTTGTTTATTGTAATTGGTTTTACATATAATAGAAAAATGAAGGACACATGATGGTAGACGGACAGGTAACCTTGATATGCACCAATTCAAATTGTGAAAATCTATCACTATGTAGATATCTTACAAGTGTGATCAAGAATGCTATGTATAGCATAACTGTATGATGTAGTGCAATGTAATCTGTCATATTCTCTATGTGTGCCTGTACTGTCTCAAATGTGTCTTTTTTCAATAAAAATATATTAAAAAAAAAAACTTATTTGGCTCAGATGGTGTAAATCGTGTGGGGCGGCAACCAGGTGAGGAGTACAAAGACAAGTGTGTCTTGCCTACAGTCAAGCATGGTGGTGGAAGTGTCATAGTCTGGGCCTGCATGAGTGCTGCCGGCACAGGGCAGCTACAGTTCATTGAGGCAACCATGAATGCCAACATGTACTGTGACATACTGAAGCAGAGCATGATCCCCTCCCTTCGGAGACTGGGCCACAGGGCAGTATTCCAACATGATAACGACCCCAAACACACCTCCAAGACGACCACTGACTTGCTAAAGAAGCTGAGGGTAAAGGTAATGGACTGGCCAAGCATGTCTCCAGACCTAAACCCCTTTGAGCATCTGTGGGTCATCCTCAAATGGAAGGTGGGGGAGCGCAAGGTCTCTACCATCCACCGGCTCCGTGATGTAGTCATGGAGGAGTGGAAGAGGACTTCAGTGGTAACCTGTGAAGCTCTGGTGAACTCCATGCCCAAAAGGGTTAGGGCAGTGCTGGAAAATAATGGTGGCCACACAAAATATTGACACTTTGGGCCCAATTTGCACATTTCCACTTAGGGGTGTACTCACTTTTGTTGCCAACAGTTTAGACATTAATGGCTGTGGTTTTTACCACAACTGATATACAGTGGCACCACTGCGGCAGCCTTTTCTATAATTGCAGTGAGTAGCTGACACTAAATTAATGCTTCTATGCTTATAATAGCAGAAAAGTTGGTGCTGTGCAGTTGAATAATATATTAAACCAAAAGAGAGGGAGAGACCTCTCTACAAGACTGCGCATACAGCACTCTGTGCCTGGACTAATAGTCGAGAAATTGGGAATTTGAAATATAACTTTTATTAAGTACATTAAAATAAAACACTCAATTAAAAACAACCTGGAAGTAGTAGGCCTATTCCTTAATCTTCTGTAAGCCTTTGATATGTTATAAGTGCTTAGAAGGAAATTGTGTAGGCAGGCAGTTATAAGTGAGACCACTTTGTTCAGTAATTTTTCAAATACTAAAGGGTTAATATTTGTGTGTCAAATGCACATATATCTAAGTATCTAAATCTGTTATTGATTTGTTCTTGGGTATTGGAATTGGATTCAATGCTAGTAACGTTCAGTGAACTCTGAAATACACATCAAAAGTAATGTTAGAAACTTCACTTTATTAATGAATGTCACTCCTGTTTGATCTTATGTTGGAGTATAGATAGTTGAGATATTCAGAATAATCAGGTCTCACGTAACAGTTTGTGATCCTGTATTATTTTGGTTATATTTTAAATATTCAAATGTGTATTGTGTATCTTCTTTATTCAACTTTTTCCCACAGTTTGTAGGTTTATTATTAAATTAAATTATTTACAACCTCTGTGTGGTTCAGTTGATTCTTTTGTGTCAAAGTATTAACAAGGTCTGTTTCTGTTTGATAGCTAGTCATACGTCTAAAATATCAGTGATCCTATGCTTGGCGTTAGGATTATTATCCTATTATCTCAGTACCACTTTCACATATGAAATTCTTGTAGGATTGTGTTATTTTATAATAGGAAGTATATGTGCAACTTCTATTAAGTTCAATCCTAATGGTAATAATGTGCACTTTTCAGTAACGTAGTGTAATATAGTTCTTACACCTAATGACTCAGCCAGTATAAGTGTGCTGAATCTTAGTAGATATTGAAACAATAAGATGCACCAACTGTTACATTTAACTGTTTATACTTAAGTAGTGGAGGAACTCACTTCACTTGTAAGTGTGTAACCGCAATATTATGCAGCTATGTATACAGCTATTGCGGTAGTATGTTATGTTTACCCCTCTTGCTGTGATATTCTGTGTATCCTTTCTTATAGTAATTTGGTCTCTCGTGTGATTCAGTGTCACATTCAGAATGCAGTATTGTGCTTGGTGTAAAATACTATAGAACCGGATACTTATTTGTTATATGCCAACCGTTAAATTAGTTTTATTAAGTTAGGTCTATATACACTCTCCACTAAACTGGTATGGCTATAGACTTGTTGAGATATTATCTGGAAAGTTAGAGTTATCTAATGTAGCAGCAAAAGTTAGATAGTTACCCCGGTAAGATAGGATTATCTGTCTATAAGTACAACTGTGCTTGCAATTCCCCCAATGCGGTATCTATAGGTTGCCACCTAATAAATAGCCTAGTGCGAGTAACCCTCTGTTAAGTCAAATAGTTTTGTGGTCAAAGTTATAACTAAGTTAAGCGATTCTAATTGTGACTGTTAGTCATATTTTTAGAACTAGATACGTTATATTAAATCTACCTCGCCTAAACAGGCCAACTACTGCAGGTAATTTTAAAATATATATAGAGCTCCCATCTGCTCTATAACCCCCTGACCGGTTTCGCCCATATCAGGCTTTTTCAAAGGCGGCGTGCCGCCGGAAGTTTCGAAATATAAGCGGGTTGAGGACCCGGTCCCAATATCAACTCCTATTATGATTGGACAATCTGGCTGTCACTCTTGACGATTAGCCAGTCAGCGATTTCCTATGTTACAGATAGAGATTAGAGCTCAGCCATCGCCGGCCTTCGTTAGATACTACCTGTTATAAATTAAAGGTATAGAGGAAGACAACTAATAGTTGCAATAATTGTGAATTAGATCATACGTTCTGTGTTCATTATTAGTATTATAGTTTACTGCTTATTTGTTCACTTAGGGCTTGATATAGATTTTGAGTCTTTTGTTGACATAAATAAGCCTTAAGTTAATGCCTTAAGATAGGCTGGGTATTGGGAGAAACAGAGACAAAATATAATTTATAGCCAACAAATTGTAATTTGATATAATATAATCATATTCTTTGTTGTTACCTATTGGTGGAATAAACACTTTCCTACCGGTGTTATGTTTATTCTTTTTGTACATTAAGGATGTTAGAGTTAATTTAGTACAGAAATAAACTGTTGTTACACAAAATTTACAGTGTACTTATTGATAGTAGACTGGTTCTTTTTGCTATTAATAATATTGCAAAGTCACCAACTACTATTAGTCTTGGTTAATAAACGAAATTTGGGTTGGGTTTATAAACAATTGTACAACTTATTTTGAACTCTCCTAATTCGTAGGTGAGAATTAATTAATATTTTTATTTTATTTTTAATTAAAATTAACCAAGTGATGCATTTGTGTTGTGTTGGGTGTCATATTAGCAGTGATAACAAATAAGGAAAAGTGCTGAGAATTTAAACTGTGTATTCAGGACTACTGTATATTGAGAATCTAAGTGTTTTGGGGAGAAAAAAAAGGGGAAACAAAGGGGGTCATTAAAGTATGATGAAAAGAAAATTAATGAAATTAAATTAAATTAAACACAATATCTGGGTGATGTGTCCTTATGTGACTAATTGTGATGGTGCCTTACTAATACAGAGGGGTAGTGTAAAGGGGTGTTGTGGTGAAACTTATGCATTGTGCCAAATATTTGGCTAACCTACATCCAATCAAGTGCTAAAAATTGATCTCAAAATCAAATTGTACTTGTATGTTAATATTGTTCCACAAAATTAAAAAGAATTTGGAACTTATATTCTTTTTCTAACTGACACCTTTGTACTTGTGTTAGAGTGTGTTGGATTAAAGTTATTATTACTAGAATTTTAGTCTCCATGTATTCTATACAGGATCTTATTTAAATTGTTCCATCTCTTCTAACTTTTAAGATGTACATAGAAATTATTATTTTCGTTCATACCATGGGGTTGAACACTGTTAAGAAGGTAGATCCATCTACTTTCTCTTTTTAATAATTTTGTTTCAAGGTTTCCTCCTCTGATACCCAATCTAATTCTTTCTATGCCTTTACATTGTAATTCTTCAGCATTGGCTTTGTGGCATTGAAGGAAATGATGTGCGACACTTGTTAGAGTTTTATCATCTTTTTTATCTTTCTCAGCGTTTCTGATGTTGCGTAAATGTTCCATAATTCTCACTCTTAGTTTCCGTGTCGTCATCCCTATGTAAAATTTTTCACATTTACATATGAGTAAATATATTACTCCCTCTGTTTGGCAACTGATGTAATCTCTGATGGCGTTTGTTTTTGAATCGATCTATTACATGATCTGATTTGATTACATATTTGCATGTACTACAGTTGCCACATTTATGTGATCCTGGTGCCAATGCTGTTTTGGTTTTGTGCCTCTGTAGATGACTGCTTGTTATCATGTCCTTGATGTTACGTGTACGTTTGTATGAGATGGAGGGTCTGGTTCCTATAATATCTTTTAATGTAGGATCAGATTTCAGAATGTACCAATATTTGTTCAAAATTTCATTAACCATTTTACTTTGAGAGTTGTATGTTGTTATTAGTCTTGGAATGTCGCTTCCAGGTCTGTGTTTTTTCTTTAGAAGTTCTTGTCTATTAGTTTCTTCTGCTCTGTATTTTGCTTTTTTAATTGTTCTCTTACTGTATCCTCTCTCCAATAACCTACTTTCCAATTCTTGAGCACATGTTTTAAAGGTTTCTAAATCAGAACAGTTTCTCCTGATTCTCAGGAATTCCCCTGTAGGGAGACTTTTCACAGTGCTACTTGCATGCGCACTGCTGTTGTGAAGTAAACTGTTAGTTGCCGTTATTTTTCTGAAAAGATCAGTTTTTATGTTTCCTTCCCCATCCTTGATTATCGTTAGGTCTAGAAAGTTAATGCTTTCTTGACTCGCTTCATGAGTTAGTTTGATGTTAATCTTGTTGTTGTTCAGTATGGTGATGAATTCTTGTAGTTCTTGATATGATCCTTCCCAAATGAAGAAGATATCATCTATGTACCGAAGCCACATAGGAATTTTATCTGTGTGATTTTTGTTCTTCTCCGTGAATACAAACTCAGCCTCCCACCAGTCAAGGAACAGGTTAGCATACGTTGGTGCGCATGCTGTTCCCATGGCTGTTCCCCTTGTTTGGAGGTAATATTTATTGTCAAATATGAAGTAGTTGTATTGGAGGATACATTTGAGAAGTTTTTACTTTTGATGTGTATTTCAGAGTTCACTGAACTTTACTAGCATTGAATAAAATTCCAATACCCAAGCACAAATCAATAACAGATTTAGATACCTAGATATATGTGCATTTGACACACAAATATTAACCCTTTAGTATTTGAAAAATTACTGAACAAAGTGGTCTCACTTATAACTCCCTGCCTACACAATTTCCTTCTAAGCACTTATAACATATCAAAGGCTTACAGAAGATTAAGGAATAGGCCTACTACTTCCAGGTTGTTTTTAATTGAGTGTTTTATTTTAATGTACTTAATAAAAGTTATATTTTTATAAATTCCTAATTTCTCCACTATTAGTCCAGGCACAGAGTGCTGTATGTGCAGTCTTGTAGAGAGGTCTCTCCCTCTCTTTTGGTTTAATTAATGGCTGTGTGTTGAGTTATTTTGAGGGGACACCAAATTTACACTGTTATACAGGCTGTACACTCACTACTTTACATTGTAGCAAATTGTCATTTATTCAGTGTTGTCACATGAAAAGATATAATAAAATATTTACAAAAATGTGAGGGATGTACTCACTTTTGTGAGATACTGTATATATATATATATATATATATATATATATCTCTGTATAAATCCATATCTGTGCAGAACATTGTGAAAATATTTACAGTAAATACACACAAGGGATAAACCTCCTATTGCGTCATTTTGCTTACTAACTTAACCAACTTTATCTATTTAATAGTTTAGGCAACTTTTTTAATAATTTGAACTTCGTAAAAGTTCTAAATTCATTGGGGGCACTTAAAAACTAATTAACCCCTACTGACAGATGGTCAAGGCCCCTTTCAGTACCTGCAGCGTGGCACGTGTTGCTCACACTCATTAGCAGTGAGAGATGGATATTTGCTTAGAGATCTTCAGCTGCAATTCATCAAGGAGGGGAACCCCTAGGCCGGCACCTAGTGGGCGTCACCCTCCCCGTTCTCAAAAGCCTTCACTATTCATTCTAACTGCTTGCTCCAGGGCCATGACCGAGCGCCTAGCTAGGGTATATAACCAGCAACCCAGTAGAGTGACTCTTACCAACATGCCATTCAACCCGCTGAGCAAGGGTGGAGGTCTATTTTAAAACCTAGGCTTACAGAGCTAGTTCAACTAAACCTACTCATGCCAGGGGATAGACCTAACCAATAAAGCACCAGTTACACCTTGCCGCCAACATCTGCTTCTCAAGGGGACTGGTGGGTGGGAAAATTCTCTTGAAGTCTGGAAGCAGGAAAAGAAGCTGGAACCACTGCATCAGAGACCAATAAAGATAAGCACTCTCTCCGCCCCTACAGTTGCAACAAAGTAACAAACACACATGTAGCAAACTCCAGACTACAAGTCAGTTATCCCTTAATTTTGTTACAGGCCCACTAGAGGGCCCTCTACTGTCATAAGGGATAAACCTCCTATTGCGTCATTTTGTTTATTAACTTAAACAACACTATAAATAAAACACGTACAACTGTTTTGGGAAAAGACCGGTTACGGTCACATTTACTAAAACGTAAACTTTATCAACTATTTAATAGTTTAGGCAACTTTTTCAATAATTTGAACTTTGTAAAAGTTCTAAATTCGTTGGCGGCACTAACTAACCCCTACCTACAGATGGTCAAGGCCCCTTTTGGTGCCTGCATCATGGCACGTGTTGCTCACACTCATTAGCAGAGAGAGATGGATGTTTGCTTAGAGATCTTCAGACGCAATTTGTCAAGCAGGGGAACCCCTAGGCCGTCACCTAGTGGGCGTCACCCCTCCCTGTTCTCAAAGGCCGTCACTCTTCATTCTGACTGCTCACTCCAGGGCCATGACCAACCGCCACAAGAGGAAACTGAGTGTAACTCTTGCCGCTAACCTTTAATGACCTTCTATAACTTAATAATAACCAATATATATATATATTCCGGAAAAATAGTCGCACTCTCAGGTCTTTTGGTGAAAATCATAGATAATTTTAATGAAACGTTTTCGGGGTATTCCTCCCCATCATCAGCATGATGCTGATGATGGGGAGGAATACCCCGAAAACGTTTCATTAAAATTATCTATGATTTTCACCAAAAGACCTGAGAGTGCGACTATTTTTCCGGAATATTAATTGCATGTTGGCACCCAGGCAGATGACCATTGGAGGGTAACACTGTACAACTGATGGGATTTTATATATATATATATATATATATATATATATATATATATATATATATATATATATATATTTTAAACTTGAGCTAACAGTGTTCTTCTCAAATCTTCCAGAAACATATCCAGCCCTTCATCGGTCAAATAAACACCATCAGGGCAATATAAGTCTTTTTTGTCAGCCGTAATACGATCGTGCCTAATGATAAAACCTGACAATGCCATGACCACTCTTCCCACCTCCCTGTTCACTTTTTTGCGTACATTATCAGCAGCCCTTTATGAAACCATGTACCTCCAATGCAGTTGTGCGACCACATTGGACCACCCCAATCTAACACCTGGCAGCCAAGCACACAACCATTTAACATCTGAGACCATTTGTCTTATAAGGTCAAATGCAGGAAGGGACCCCAAATCATTACCCCCTAGGTGTAGGATTATAATATTTGGAAGACCCGACCTCCTGTGAGCATTTTGCAGAAGTGAAGGCAACTGGCTCCAGGTTAGGCCTCTTTGGCACAGCCAACAAAGGCTAGCCTTAATAGAAGGAAAGTCGAGTTGCTGCCCGTCCGGTGACCGCAGAGCCCCGATCGCGGCCCAATGCACAAACGAGTGCCCTACAATCCATATACAAACTGGTGAAGAACCCTTACCTAGAACAACATAATATAGAAACACTCAGATTGGAACCGTCACAGCAACAATACTGAACTACAATAAAAATGACATAGAGCATAATGGACAAAACAGCCGCCCTCTGAAAGGACTTAGCTATCTGACTTTAATTGCATAATGTACAGTTTATATCGCCCCAATCTCCAATGCACTAATCCTTTGATTTCCCCAGCTGAAGTACCCTTTGATGCAGCGCTAGTAGCCGCTCCAATCCTAAATGAGTGTGGGGCAACCTGTGATGTATCAAACCCGCATGCAGCAGCCGTCGCTAGCAACAGTACCTTTTTGAATTGAAATACAGA
The DNA here is from genome assembly GCF_027579735.1 of Bombina bombina. Taxonomy (NCBI): domain Eukaryota; kingdom Metazoa; phylum Chordata; class Amphibia; order Anura; family Bombinatoridae; genus Bombina; species Bombina bombina. The sequence continues at coordinate 295,671,980 of NC_069502.1, read as the reverse complement.
CAATGCAGAAGAGTCTTCATGTATGAAGAATTATTTTGACCCTGCTGGCCTGACCTTTAAATAGCTTTCTGCATTACCTACCGGGCAGCACTCAGGTAGCTCATGTCTGGATAAAGGAAGCCAAGCACCTTTTCCTTCTTTATCTGTTTTAGACCGTGGTATAAATAAAAACATGCCATCCTTGGAGGCCCTTACATGCTTAAACTGTATGCCTCCCCTTCCTCCAACTTTAGCTGTAGCCACCAATTCCCTTACTCTCAATTCATGTGCTAAGGCCATGGAGAAGGCTGACCTAAATAGCAAGACTTCATAATTTGTTGCACAAATCCCATCTAGTGATTTCACAAGCTCCTTTAAGCGGAGAGGGGTAATAGGTTCCGTCTGATCCTGGGACTTAACTTCCATCCTACCACAGCCCTTTAGTACTTGTCTTACTAAGAAGAAATTTGAAAAATCCAGAATGCCAAGTGTCTTGCTGAAGAACACTACTGCTGAGAGCCTGCTTTGAGCTGCCATCCTGGAAACCCCTGATTGCTTCAACCACGCCAGACATTCCAACACCTGTAGCTGTGATGTCTGCTGCATGCAGAGCATCCCTTCCAGTGTGCCTCATAAGTCTTCCAAGTCTTGGGAGCCAGTGAAGCCTTTACTAATGGGATGATGGATGCCCGAGACTGCCAACTGCCAGAAAAATAAGGGGCAGGGTAAACCTTGTGCAGCAGCCCTAGGAGCTACCCTCCTAAACTGTTCTCACTTGAATCTAGAGAGCGTGTCCGCCACTACATTATGCACCCCTGGGACATGACATGCCATGAACCAGATATTCAGTTGTAAACAGCAAAGTACTAAGTGCCTAAGGTATCTTACCACTGCAGGTGATGATGCTGACAACCTGTTTAAAGGTACACCACATTCATGTTATCTGACCAAAACACAACTGATCTGTTTGCCAGATTTGTTCCCCACAGTTCAACAGCCACCACAATCGTAAATAGCTCTAGTAATGCTAGGTTCCTTGTCAAGCATGAGGCCACCCAATCGCTTGGCCACGGAGCTGCACTCCATTCACCTTCGAGGTATGCCCCATATCCGAATCCTCCTGCCGCATTAGTGAATAGATGCAGGGACTGATTCGAAATCAGATCAGCCCAACACAGGCAGACCCTGTTGAAATGGGTCAGAAATCTGTCCCATATGTATAGGTCTCCTTTCATTTCTGTGTACACCATGAATCTTCTGGTGCCATCCCTTTGACCCTTCAACTGTTCTTCTAATTTCCTGTTAAAAACGTGGCCCATGGGAATGGCCCTGCCCGCGAAATTTAACATACCTAATAATGACCGCATCTCCCTAAGTGAAATGCTAGAAGCACTCGCCACCGATCTGACTGCCGTCAGAAGCTTAACCACTTTGTCTCATGGGAGATGGCATTCAGCTGCCACTGTGTCTATCTCAATCCCTTGGAATGTTAGACATGTGCAGGGGCCCTGTGTTTTGTCCTCCGCCAGTGGGACTCCGAACTCTGAAGTTACAGCTCTCATGACCGTCATTAGCTTATCCCATTCTGCAGTACCTGCTCTCTCTATTAACAGGAAGTAATCTACGTAATGGGCCACCATACCCTCTTCTGCAGACTCCTGCAGCACCCAACGTAAGAATGAGCTGAAGCACTCAAACAGAGTGCATGATAGGAAACAGCCCATTGGTAGGCATTTATCCACGTAGTACCCCCCCTTCAAATTTTAAACCCATGAGTTTGAAGGCACATGGGTACATTGGGAGCAATCTGAAGGCTGATTCAATATCTAGCTTAGCCAACAGTGCACCACTACCCGCCACTTTCACTAAGGCCACTGCATCGTCAAATGACTGATAGTGCACCGAGCTTAAGACCGGGTCTACCGCATCATTGACCGATGCACCCTTTGGAAAGGAAATCTGGTGTATCAGCCTGAATTTACCAGTGTCTTTTTTTGGGACCACTCCCAGCGGTGAAACCACCAATTCTGGGAATGGTTGCCCCTGAAAGTGTCCCAATAACCTCCCTAGAGCCACCTCTTTGCTAATTTTCTCACGTACCACCACCGGGAATTAATATGCAGATTTGAAGTTTCGGTGAACTGAGGTCCCCCTGACTCAATGTTGTACTGGAATCTGAAAACCCTCAAGCAATCCTGCCCGAAGCACCTCAGCAGCTTCCCGGTCTGGGCAGCATGCCAACCACGGGGTCATAGCATCCAGCTTAAGAGGCATTGGGGCCCTTGTTACCAGGCCCACCTCTTGCTCCTGCTTTGTCGAAACCTGATTCCTTCTTTTTTGCGCATTCCACTCCTGGGTTGGGGCCGCCACAGTGTTTACAGATGTGACGAAAGGAGCGCTCCCCTCTCACACTGTTTTTCCTGGTACTTCCAGCACTCCCTGCCTCACTTCCTTTGGCGAGAAAAGGCGTGTGAAGGCCGCGGCTTCATACCTGCGGGTGGTGAGGGGGATCACTCTGACCCCAGTTTCGACCACAGATGTATATCCTGTGTTCCAAAATGGAGTAGATTTCCCACCATCTTTCTGCGGAAGTCCATATCATACTTATGCCAAATGCCTTCAATAAAATGTTTGTGTATACTATCAATTGTGTCTGTGTATTTGTAGACGTTATGCCCCTGTGCTGGCCATTTGTCCACATAATAGGTTGCCATAACCCTAAAACACCTTTGCCACTCTTCATATGTCTCAGGCCACTGGACCCTCTTGGGGCCGGTTCCATCTTCCGCCCTCTCTTTGTTCCTGTAAGCTTCAGCTGACAGTTCAAAGATGTTGACATACCTCCTTCCTGTATAGTTTTAATAACTTTGGTTTTTAAATGCCCATACAGGGAATGTACTAGAGAAGGATAGGTGTCCATTTGCGCAGCCACTTTTCTAGATACCGCTAGACCTGCCCCTGTGCCACTATACACCTCCAACTGTTGACTATTAGCGTCTGCAGGAACCCCAGCACCCCTGTCTTAGCTTGTGCCTGAGCTGCAATCATTTTCTTGATCATTCGAAACATACGCTGCTGTCTTTTTCCCACTAGGCCCAACTCCTTCCCACTCTATGAGTCTGACCCACTGGAGGATGAGCTAATGTCAGCGTGTGTGTGTGTAGGTATCAAGAACTCACCGTTTGTCGCCTGCATTGCTGTCTAATACGAAGTTGCCCTTCTGAAAGGAACGATCCCAAAAAGTACACTTCCCCAGTCGAATGTATAATTGGAAACCAAATTCCGTGTCTTAGACATGAAAAAATGGTTGTGCAGAAGCAGACTTAATGTCTCTCCACTTACCCCTTCTTCACGGCTCTTCCTAAGAAGCGCTGGCAGACCACTAGCCACTAGCCGTTCGGGAGACCCCTCTCGGAGCCCACTGCTCCCACAAGCCTAACACGCTTCCACTCGCAACTGTCTGCCACTTCGCTCACAGACACTTCGGTTGTGACGTCATCCGATGTTGCCGGCTTCCTTGGGGTAAGTGGTTATGGAGACCAGAATCGGCTCTGCAGGGTAAGTCAATGCCAGTAGACTACAAACGCTGACTATGATGTCAGAATCCACCATGCAGGGATGTTATATTGCTACAAACTCTGTGTCGGCCTAAGAAATATCCAAAAAGAAAAGTCCGGAGTAGCAATAAAATAAAATTCTTTATTTCTGCTTTGTTTAGCTTTCAATTAAACAGGAACAAACTATTAGAAAAACAATGCCCTTAGCACACCTTGTGGCTTACGCGTTTCAGCAATTAAGCCGTATTCATAGCTCACTGTATCTCCTCTCCTTAAAGGGCTATTTAAAGGAAATTAAAAACATCTGATTTGCTAGGGTCTGATTAGCTCATTAACTCATTCATCACTGAGTCCACACAATTTACTTTCCATGTAATCCATGACATTTCACTTGCATTCTGATATGTAAAGTACCTGTAAAAATACTCCAAAAATTACTTACTATATGCTTGCATTAAACAGACCAACTTTGACCACTCCAAATACTTATATTTAGTCCTATCCCTTCCTATCCATGTATATAAGCATATGTTTATTCATACACAATTATTGAACCTATTAGTTTAATTATGTTCCAACGATACTAGCAGTTTTCACTGTTCTATCAGACAGGGAGCTTAATGTTATATTTGTTTGGCACCAATGCCTAGAACAGTCAGACAGGATTTACATACTAATGTAAATTAAATTAAACAAATTAAAATCATATTTATAGCAGACCAACTACCATATAAAGAAAACCTTAATACAAAACCTATAATACAGGAGCATTGAACACAAGCAGGAACATAATTAAACTAATAGGTTCAATAATTATGTCTGTTCTACCCTGCAGCTCAACCTCTTCCTACCAGCAGTCCTTGTATTCCCTGCAAGATCCAAATACATCTGTAAGAGAGCTCTCGTAGAACTCCGGAAAGGAACTCCGCCTCCTCCTCTCTCTTCCGAAACTTCCGGTATTGGAGCCTAAGCTTTGTTCGCCGGACAGCTTTCGTTCACCGTTCCTGGAGGAGTCACACCAGCCTCAGGTATAGTGCAGAGATTGTCTTCTCTTGTACCTGCAAATTATGGAACTGTTCAAAGTGTACATAAGAACTGTATTACCTAGCATTTAATGTTTCCACTGCATGGTTGTTGCAACAGGGCTGTCTTAAAGTGAACTGTTCTATCATCTGTTAAACAGCACGCTGCTCAGAGGTTACAGGAGGGCTAATTGTCTTTATTTATGTGTAAGATTACTTTGCATGAATAGACTCACAGTTTATAGACCTGCCACAGTTTGAATTCCTAAGTTAATCTGAAGCACTCTGTATTATACAATATAAGGTGGATTCCTGGTAATTCTCAATTCTGCTAAATTCCCATATTGGGCCCTCAGTCAAGGATCAGAACAGGGGTTATATACTTTTAATCCCAACATTTTGTGAGACTGAGTGGTTCACAAAATAATTCCTCCACATCTTCTACCTGACTTTACAGACCGCCATTGCCGCCATTGCCGCTCCAGGCCCCAGAAGGGCCAACGCCTCATTTCCTTGCCTGGGCCCTCTCACCCCACTGCAGTCCCTGCCAGAGCTATGACAGCTGGGCTAGGACCAGAATAGGACTGGGCTAGGACCAGCATGGTGGCCAGGGTAGCTGGGGAAGTGCCGGGAATAGCTGAGCGGCGCTTGATCCGGCCAGGGGGTTGGTAATGTGCTGTGCGGTAATTATGTGTGCAGCTTGAGGGATGTATGAGCCAGGGTTCTGTGAATGTAAGGTCACCTGAGCTAAGGATTGTGAAAGGTCTGACTGAAACGTGGGGGGCCGCAGCCTATATCAAGAGGGGCAGCCATCACTGTATGTGGCCTATTTCTAGTGGCACCCTTGTTCCCAATGTTTTTCCTAGCCGATAAGTGTGCTACAGGGAAGCGGGGTTGGGGTGTTGGCTATACAACCTCACTGCCATCTGAACTTCCCACGCTTTCCCTTGCAGGCCCTCTTCTCCCTGTGGATCCATCCGTCTCCTCCCTGTAACGCCTGGGGCGAACAGAAGTTCTCCTAGAACAATCCATGCTGTCTTCAAGAAAATCCTCGTCATAGAACAAAATCCTTTTGAAGTCTGGAAGCAGGAAAATAGTCTGGAACCACTGCAACAGGGACCTATAAATATAAACACACTCCCTTCCCCAGTTGCAACAAAGTAACAAACACACACATAGCAAATTCCAGACTTCAAGTCAGTTATCTCTTAATTTTGCTACAGGCCCACTAGAAGTCCCTCCACTGTCAGTATTGAATTAATATGCTTTAACATATTTTTATCTTATTGACTGCAAAGGGCTCCATTGCACATTTATACTGTATGTGTATATATGTCTGTAAATACATACACACATATAAATACATACATATATACATACATATACATATTTAGACATTTATGTATCTCTATGGTAAAGCCCTTAGCCTGCTTTTTTTCTAACACCTTAGACCTCATATATAACTTATTTTTAAAAATATTTTATATTATAACTTTTATCAGAGTTATTATGAGTGGAAATGTACTTTTCAATGTATTTTTGATGTGCTTGTGATCCTTTTTTGTCTTGCATAACAGTTAAAGGGACAGTCCAGTCAAGGTTAAACTTTCATGATTCAGATAGGGCATGTGATTTTACACAACTTTACAAATTACTTTTATCATCAAATTTGCTTTGTTCTTTTGGCATTCTTAGTTGAAAGCTAAAATAGGTAGGCTCATATGCTAATTTCTAAGCCCTTGAACACCGCCTCTTATCTGAATAAATTTGACAGTTTTTCACAGCTAGAGGGGGTTAGTTTATGTCTGCCATATATATATATATAACATTGTGTTCATGTCCGTGGAGTTACTTATGAGAGGGCACTGATTGGCTAAAATGCAAGTCTGTCAAAAGAACTAAAATAAGGGGGCAGTCTGCATTTTAATATAGCTGTGTTGGTTATGCATAACTGGGGAATGGGCAATAAAGGGATTATATATATTTTTAAACAATACAAATTCTGGAGTAGACTGTCCCTTTAACCAGAGCTCTGTGGTTGCAGTAATCATTGTAGTGTAAATCGAAATTGCGCTCACTCATTCACATTTACTTTTAACTTGTAATACGAATGCTCCTTCTGATGTGCGCAAACTGCTGTGATAAACCCGATATTGATTGCGTGAAACAGACAGTCAGATTTATAGATATATATTCATAGGTTGCCGAGCGGCCATGTTGTAAAGGTGAGATCATGTTTGAAATTCATAGAGCGTCGCTTCGCCTTTGTTTTCCACAGTTTCATTAGTGGGTGTTCTTGCCATTAATATCTG